>NC_068283.1:50509338-50554338 GCF_025860055.1 Xyrauchen texanus
CCGCGCCACTTTCCACATGTCGCCTAAAAACAAATGTGATGTATTTACCACTGTTACCTCCCCTTCCGGGCAGGTGTGGTCTCCGCAGGGTCTTTTCCCCCTGATAGAATAGAAAACTGGGTAAGACCCCCTTCCCTCGATGCGTGTAAGGGCCCCAGCCGTTCTTGCTCTATGCGGAGAGACATAGAGAGAAAAGAGGCCCAGCCAGGCTCAGCCCGTTCCCAGGTTGGCAAGCGTTGCCTTGTTCCCCTGTCTAAGGTAACCAGAAGGATTCCGACGACTTTTTTGGGGCATTGGGGAAGGGTACGTGCAGTCTGACACAGCTGGTCGCCTTTGCACGTGAAAAACCTGCACGTACGTACACGGCTCAGCGCATGGCGTGATTTAAATTGGACCCCTAGTGTCTGGTATAAATCTGGTTTTAGTCGGGTTTAAAACTGGTTTTAGTCTGGTATAATTCTGGTTTAAGTCTGGTTTAAGTCTAGTTTAAATCTGTTTTATGTCTGGTTTTGGTTTAGTATAATTCCAGTTTAAATATGGTTTAAATATGTTGTTTTATCTGGTTTAAGTATGGTATAATTCTGGTTTCAATCTGGTTTTAGCCTGGTATAATTCTGGTTTAAGTCTGGTATAATTCTGGTTTTAATCTGGTTTAAGTCTGGTATAATTCTGGTTTAAATCGGGTATTAGTCCGGTATAATTCTGGTTTAAGACTGGTTTAAATCTGGTTTAAGTCTGGTTTTAATCTGGTATAATTCTAGTTTATGTCTGGTTTTAGTCTGGTTTAAATTTTGGTTTAAATCTGGTTTAAGTCTGGTTTTGGTGTGGTATAATTCTGGATTAAGTCTGGTGTAAATCTGGTTTTAGTCTGGTTTAAGTCTGGTATAATTCTGGTTTAAGTCTGGTTTAAATCTGATTTAAATCTTGTTTAAATCTGGTGTAATTCTGGTTTAAATCTGGTGTAAAAGTAGTTTTAATCTGGGTTAAGTCTGGTTTTAGTCTGGTATAATTCTGGTTTAAATCCGGTTTAAGTCTGGTTTTAGTCTGGTATAATTCTGGTTTTAGTCTGGTTTAAATCTGGTTTAGTCTTGTAAAATTCTGGTTTAAATCTGCGTTTAGTATGGTTTTAGTCTGGTATAATTCTAGTTTAAGTCTGGTTTTAGTCTGGTATAATTCTGGTTTAAATCTGGTTTTGGTCTGGTATAATTCTGGTTTAAATCTTGTTTTAGTCTGGTATAATTCTGGTTTTAGTCTGGTTTAGTCTTGTATAATTCTGGTTTAAGTCTGGTTTTAGTCTGGTATAATTCTGGTTTAGTCTGATTTAGTCTTGTATAATTCTGGTTTTAGTCTGGTTTAAGTCTGGTATAATTCTGGTTTAAATCTGGTTTTAGTCTGGTATAATTCTGGTTTTAGTCTGGTTTAAGTCTGGTTTAGTCTTGTATAATTCTGGTTTATGTCTGGTTTTAGTCTGGTATAATTCTGGTTTAAGTCTGGTATAAGTCTGGTTTAAGTCTGGTTTTAGTCTGGTTTTAGTCTGGTATAATTCTGGTTTTAGTCTGGTATAATTCTGGTTTTAGTCTGGTTTAAGTCTGGTTTAGTCTTGTATAATTCTGGTTTAAGTCTGGTTTAAATCTGGTTTAAGTCTGGTTTTGGTCTGGTATAATTCTGGATTAAGTCTGGTGTAAATCTGGTTTTAGTCTGGTTTAAGTCTGGTTTAAATTGATTTAAATCTTGTTTAAATCTGGTGTAATTCTGGTTTAAATCTGGTGTAAAAGTAGTTTTAATCTGGATTAAGTCTGGTTTTAGTCTGGTATAATTCTGGTTTAAATCCGGTTTAAGTCTGGTTTTAGTCTGGTATAATTCTGGTTTTAGTCTGGTTTAAGTCTGGTTTAGTCTTGTAAAATTCTGGTTTAAATCTGCGTTTAGTCTGGTTTTAGTCTGGTATAATTCTGGTTTAAGTCTGGTTTAAATCTGATTTAAATCTTGTTTAAATCTGGTGTAATTCTGGTTTAAATCTGGTGTAAAAGTAGTTTTAATCTGGGTTAAGTCTGGTTTTAATCTGGTATAATTCTGGTTTAAATCCAGTTTAAGTCTGGCTTTAGTCTGGTATAATTCTTGTTTTAGTCTGGTTTAAGTCTGGTTTAGTCTTGTAAAATTCAGGTTTAAATCTGCGTTTAGTCTGGTTTTAGTCTGGTATAATTCTAGTTTAAGTCTGGTTTTAGTCTGGTATAATTCTGGTTTAAATCTGGTTTTAGTCTGGTATAATTCTGGTTTAAATCTGGTTTTAGTCTGGTATAATTCTGGTTTTAGTCTGGTTTAAGTCTGGTTTAGTCTTGTATAATTCTGGTTTAAGTCTGGTTTTAGTCTGGTATAATTCTGGTTTAAATCTGATTTAGTCTTGTATAATTCTGGTTTTAGTCTGGTTTAAGTCTGGTATAATTCTGGTTTAAATCTGGTTTTAGTCTGGTATAATTCTGGTTTTAGTCTGGTTTAAGTCTGGTTTAGTCTTGTATAATTCTGGTTTATGTATGGTTTTAGTCTGGTATAATTCTGGTTTAAGTCTGATTTAGTCTTGTATAATTCTGATTTAGTCTGGTTTAAGTCTGGTTTTAGTCTGGTATAATTCTGGTTTTAGTCTGGTTTAACTCTGGTTTTAGTCTGATATAATTCTGGTTTAAGTTTGGCTTTAGTCTGATATAATTCTGGTTTTAGTTTGATATAATTCTGGTTTTAGTCTAGTTTAAATCTGCATTTAGTCTTGTTTAAGTCTGGTATAATTCTGGTTTAAGTCTGGTTTAGTCTTGTATAATTCTGGTTTAAGTCTGGTTTAAATCTGCAATTAGTCTGGTATAATTCTAGTTTAAGTCTGGTTTTAGTCTGGTATAATTCTGGTTTAAATCTTGTTTTAGTCTGGTATAATTCTGGTTTAAATCTGGTTTAAGTCTGGTTTAGTCTTGTATAATTCTGGTTTAAGTCTGGTTTAAATCTGCATTTAGTCTGGTATAATTCTAGTTTAAGTCTGGTTTTAGTCTGGTATAATTCTGGTTTAAATCTTGTTTTAGTCTGGTATAATTCTGGTTTAAATCTGGTATAAGTCTGGTTTAAGTCTGGTTTTAGTCTGGTATAATTCTGGTTTTAGTCTTGTATAATTCTGGTTTTAGTCTGATAAATTCTCACTTCGACGTTGTGTTGGAGAAGCGACACTAGGGGTCTTTCTTGAGCGCCGAATATGCCTCTGATCTATGAAAAAAGGCCAATGAGAATTAACCTGCCTAATCAATTTAGAGCACTCGTATAGAATATATAGAATTTGAGTGTAATGAGACTTTATTCTCCACAATTTCTCCAACAATCCCCTTTTTACCAGCTATTATATTTACTCTGAATAAAATGTGCAATAATAATAAAAACAGATCTTATTTTATCCTCCAAACACTGGATTGAGTATTGAATGTATTATATACTTTATTTATGGCTTCATTTCCTTTTTTTATTTCTTTTACATTAACTTCGGTTAATTAATATCTTCTTTCCTGTAAATAAATACGTGTGAATTTTGAAGCTCCTATATTTTTGCCATGTTTGAAAGAAATCATTTTCTTTATCAGTGCACAGTTGCTGATCTCTTTTTAGACCTTTACTGCCCAAAACTTCAGTGTATCATCTCATCTTTCACATGAATAATTCAATCAGTCGCAGCAGCCGCCGTTTCTTGTGTACATGTCTTTAAGTACAGTTATCTCTTGTACTGTGTAAATCATGCTGAACTCTTGAGCAGTGCAAATGCATTATAATTATATATATATATCTTTAAAACATGTCTTTTGCACAGCAGATTTATTTTCATAGTCATCAGCTTTCAGCAGAGAGGTAAATCCCGCCGTTCTCTCACATGATTAGTTGTGCGCTGCAAACGTCATTCATGTGCACGAGTTCATTTTGAAATGTCTAAGTAAATGTTTTCAGATTGTTGATCTTTAGGAGTAATGGATACATACAGATCTTGTATTGTGTTCTGATTACATGCACAATAAAATACACTATATAAAACACTGACATTCATAACAAACGGCATTTCATTGAAGACTGGAACACAAAACTAAAGAACTGAATGAATTGTGTATTTCTCTGTGGACCGCTGAGGGAGATTTATGAATGACAGTAAAAACAAACACAACAGGTGAAATTCTCTTGTGTTTTGTTGTTTCAGAAAGTCTCCGGCTGAGCAGAAGGCCGAGATCTGTGAAGATTTCTCCCCCTGCCGTCTGTTCGCTCACCATTACGGTTTCCCACTCGCCTATCAGAAGTATTTCGGTGGTCTGCAACTGAACCCGAACAGACATCACAATAACTTTAACCTCAGGAGATACTAAGACCCGCCTTCTTATTTACATTTAACAGATTCATTTAACTAATCACATACATATGAAACTCAACCCCTTTACAACATAAAGTATATTCTCTCTGTGTCGCTGCCATGTTGCTAACATTCACTTGCTGACTGATGAAGGGCCAGTTAGCCCAGATATTTACATATTATTAACAATGAACAGTTATTCAAAGTGCAATCTGTATTTCTGTTTTACTTCAACAAGTTTGTGGTTGGAAAAGAAAGAGTTGCCAGAATAATTGTGGCAGCGGGGGCGTGGTCAAGCGCCCGTCCGGGAGAGGAAAGCGGTAAGGGCGCTTACACCTGAGCTAAATTATGCCTAAACACCTGTCTCTAATTCCAGTGAGCACGAGGAGAGCGGCATAAAAACAGACACAGAGCCTCCAGACGGGGAGAGAGACCACAAGCAGACCCAGTGTTTGTCATTTGTATTGTGTGTGCAAATAGTGTGAGGAAAATATAAATAAAAAGACTTACCTTGAGAGGAAGACCTGTTTCCTGTCCTCCTTCACTAGAGACAGGTGTTTAGGCATAATTTAGCTCAGGTGTAAGCGCCCTTACCGCTTTCCTATCCCGGACGGGCGCTTGACCACGCCCCCGCTGCCACAATAATGTTAAATACTATATATATATATATATATATATATTTCACATGCAAAAAAATCAATTGATATGTGAACAACAGATGTAAAAGTCTTTCTTTAACACTGTAGCAGGTTCAAAATTAAACTACTGCAAACCTCACTCAACAATCATCTCCTGTCATCTGTTTATTATTGGAAGTTATTTCAGGACCTTTTACTCGAGAACACAGTTTGATATTGACCTCTGAATTTCTTCTGAAAAATCACATGGAGAATTATTTTAGAGACTTTGCAGCCGATGCACTTGAACTGTTCTCAACCTAGAAGGCAAAATTACACAGCTGCTGTCCAAGAACATGGCTTCTATGTGAATAAATAGCAACACAACTTTGTTGGTGGAGACTAGAAGAGCCAGAATACAATAATACATTCCAATGTCCAGATGTTTATGTTTGTTCAGCATTTAAACTCTTGACCAAAGCCACAAGCTACTGCACAGACATGACAAGATTCCTGTACACACATATTACTGCATTAACTGTACAAACGCATAACTGCATTTCAACTGTACACACATGCATAACTTCATTACAACTATACACACATGCATAACTTCATTACAACTATACACACATGCATAACTGCATTTCAACTGTACACACATGCATAACTGCATTTCAACTGTACACATATTACTGCATTTCAACTGTACACACATGCATTACTTCATTTCAACTGTACACATATTACTGCATTTCAACTGTGCACACATGCATAACTGCATTTCAACTGTACACATATTACTGCATTTCAACTGTGCACACATGCATAACTGCATTTCAACTGTACACACATGCATAACTTCATTACAACTATACACACATGCATAACTGCATTTCAACTGTACACATATTACTGCATTTCAACTGTACACACATGCATAACTTCATTTCAACTGTACACATATTACTGCATTTCAACTGTACACACATGCATAACTTCATTACAACTATACACACATGCATAACTTCATTTCAACTATACACACATGAATAACTGCATTTCAACTGTACACGTATTACTGCATTTCAACTGTACACACACACTTTTATGCATTTCAAATTTACACATGTATTACTGCATTAACTGTACACACGTACATGATTGTGTAACTGTACACACATACATTACTGCATTTCAAATGTACACGCATGCATTACTGCATTTCAACTGTAAACATGTATTACTGCGTTAACTGTACAAACCCATTACTGCATTTCAACTGTACACACACATTACTGCACACATACATAACTGTACACACATGCATTTCTGTGTTTTAATTGTACACATACGCATTACTGCTTTAACTGTATACATGCATTACAGTGTTAATTGTAAATACGCATTACTGTGTTAACTTTACACACTCACATTTCTGTGTATCAGCTGTACACACACACACACACACACACACACACACACATTACTGCACACATGCATAAGTGTACACTCATACACTTCTGTGTTTCAATTGTACATGTACGCATTACTGCATTAACTGTACACATTCATTACTGCATTTCAACTGTACCCTTGCATTACAGTGTTAACTGTATACACATGCAATACTGCGTAATCTTTACACACACACATTTCTATGTCTCAGCTGTACACACACATTATTGCATTAATTGTATACACGCATTGCTGCATTTCAACTGTACGAACGCACTACAGTGTTAACTGTACACTCATGCATTACTGTGTTAACTGTACACACACACATTTCTGTGTTTGAAACTTATTGAAACATCAAAAGCCACAACTTGTTTGTTAGATCCTATACCAACTAAGCTCTTAAAAGAGGTATCTCCTGTAATCTCTGAACCTCTTCTTAATATAATTAACTTCTCGTTATGCTTAGGACATGTCCCAAGAAACTTTAAAATGGCAGTGTGGCAGCAGGGGCGTGGTCAAGCGCCCGTCCGGGAGAGAAAAGCGGTAAGGGCGCTCACACCTGAACTAAAATGATGACTAACACCTGTCTCTAATTTCAGTAACATGAGGAGAGCGGCATAAAAGGGCAGCAGTGACGGAGCATGGGAGCGACAACCCGTCCAAGAAAAAACCCAGAACCAGAGAGTGTAATAGAAAAATAAAAGCTTACCCCTTAAGCAGAGACTTGTTTCCGTCCCTTCCTTTGGGCGTGTGTCACATTGGTGCAGAAATCCGGGACATTTTTTTTTTTTGGTTATGGAACAAGGTCGCCCCATAGAGTCCTCCCAGCTGGCGGAAATCCTCCAGTCCCTCGCCACTCTCCATCAAGGCCACCAACAATCCCTGCTTGAGCTCCGCCAGGATCAAGATCGGCGGTTCTTCGAGATCATGCGGGCTCAGGCAGAGGACCGACTTGCTATCCGGAGCCTCCTCAGCCAGGAGGCTGCGTCGCCCCAGCCGCGACCCCGGACATTCGGCTACGCTGCCCCGCCCACGTTACAGAAGATGGGGGTAGCAGATGATCCTGAGGCCTTCCTCGACCTGTTTGAGAAGACGGCTGACATCTGGGGCTGGCCGCCCGAACAGTGGGCAGCCCATCTAATTCCTCTCCTGTCCGGGAAGCACAACTCGCGGCACAACAACTGCCGGCGACTAACCTCCTGGCTTACTCTGACCTAAAGAGGGCCATTCTGCAACGGGTTGGTCGGAGCCCGGAGGAGAATCGCCAGCTCTTCTGGAGCATGAAGCTTGAGAAGTCCGACCGCCCGTTTGCGTTTGCTCAACGGCTCCGGGACGCCTGTCGGCGGTGGCTGCTCATGGGGACCGCGACGTCGAGGAGTCATCGATCAGGTGGTACTGGAGCAATTCACGCAACGACTGCCCAGGAGAACGGCAGAATGGGTCCAGTGCCACCGCCCGGCGTCGCTGGAGGCAGCTGTCCAGCTCGAGGAGGACCACTTGGCGGCGATACCGAGGGCGGATGAGCCCTCCCCTCTCTCTCTCTCTCCCCTTCCCTGTGTCTTCCCCTGCCTCCCCCGCTCCCTCTCGCTCTGCTCTCTCCCCAGGGCCCGTTCCTGCCCCCGCAGGCGTGGAGGATACACCAGGCCAGCTTCCCGGCCGTGGGAGAACCCACCTAACCCTTCTCCGTCCTTCAGCCGCTCTCCTCCTCAGGTGGTAGCGCCCGCCAACACGGGTGCGGCCGTGGCGCCTGGGCCAGTCTGCTGGAAGTGCGGAGACCCGGACCACTTCCGGGATCAGTGTCCGCTGATGGAGGTGGGGACGGTGGTGCGGGTCTCCGATGTCCCGCAGGCTGCCCCCGGTCGGGCTGGAGCGTACCAGGTCCCGGTAAGGATCCAGGGGGGTACATACCAAGCATTGATGGATACCGGCTGTAATCAGACCACCATCCACCAACGCTTGGTTCGACCCGGGGCTTTGGGCACAGCTAAACGGGTGAGGGTGAGGTGTGTGCATGGGGATATTCACAAGTACCCCTTGGTGACTTTAGCGATCAAATTCGGGGAGCACAACATAGTGTGGAGGCAGCGGTTAGTTCCGCCTCACCCATCCGCTAATCTTGGGTACTGATTGGCCGAATTTTAGAAGTGTATTAGAGGGAGTTTGTGCGGATGGGTCCTGCATGAAAGTGAAGAGGTGTGTGATGTGCGATGCTTTGGCGGGGGAGGCGGAGCCGGAGCCGTCCTCGGCTGCTCTGAGTGACGAGGGAAGGGGCGAGGGGGTCACCCCTCCTCTCAGGGAGTTCCCTGAGGGGGACTTTCCCTTGGAGCAGTCGCGGGATGAAACCCTTAAGCACGCTTTTGACCAAGTGAGAGTAATCGATGGTCAACAACTCCGGCCGGGTATCGCCATCTCATATCCGTATTTTTCAGTTATTAAAGATCGGTTGTACAGGGTGACGCAGGGCGCTCAAACAAAGGAGGAGCTGACACAATTGTTGATTCCACGGAGCCGCCGGAAATGGTTTTCCAGGCGGCTCACTATAATCCTATGGCCGGTCACCTAGGGGAACGGAAAACACTTTTTCGTCTAATAGCCCGTTTCTATTGGCGGGCATTGGCGGCTACGTCCGCAGGTGGTGTGCGGCGTGCCGTGAATGTCAGCTGGTAAACCCACCGGCCACCCCAAAAGCGCCTTTGCGCCCTTCCATTGATCGAGGTTCCCTTCGAGAGAGTTGGAATGGACCTCGTCGGGCCATTAGAGCGTACGTCACGCGGACATCGCTTTGTGTTAGTCCTGGTGGATTACGCACGCGGTATCCGGAAGCAGTGCCTCTGAGCAACATCTCAGCACGTAGTGTTGCCGGGCACTCTTCAAGATAATCTCCGGTGGGGGTTCGAAGAAATCCTCACCGACCAAGGCACTACTTTTATGTCACGAACACTTCGCGAACTTTACGAACTATTGGGCATTAAGTCGATTCAGCACTAGCGTGTACCATCCGCAGACGGATGGACTGGTGGAATGATTTAATAAAACACTCAAAAATATGATTCAGTAAATTGCGTGCACGAAGACGCTTAGGAATTGGGATAAGTGGCTGGACCCCTGTTATTCGCGAGTACGAGAGGTTCCGCAAGCCTCCACGGGATTTTCCCGTTTGAGCTGCTGTACGGGCGACGCCCACGCGGGTCCTCGACGTCATCCGTGAAGCTTGGGAGGAGGGACCTTCTAATGCTAAAAATGAAATTCAATACGTTCTTGATCTTCGAGCAAAACTCCACACACTGGGGCAATTAACACAGGAGAATTTGCTCGGGCTCAAGAACGCCAGCGCCGGCTGTATGACAGGGATGCTCAGCTACGAGAATTTGCACCGGGAGATAAAGTACTTGTACTACTCCCAACATCGAGCTCGAAATTACTCGCCAAGTGGCAAGGACCCTTTGTGGTCACACGACGAGTTGGGGATCTCGATTATGAGGTTAAATGTACCGATAGAGGGGGCGCGCGTCAAATATATCACCTCAACCTCCTGAAATTGTGGAGGGAAGAGGCAGCCTCTGTGACGTTGGCAACGGTAGTTCCGGAGAGGGCGGAGCTCGGTCCGGAGGTAAACAAAGCGAAATCTTAATATTTCCAAGTGTATAGCCAACAAAAATATAAAGACAGGAATTAACTTTGTAAACCTTTATATAGGATTTAGAAAATCCAGCAGAAATAAACCAAACAATATATTTATATGAACATAAATTTAAAGGAAATCAGTCCAATGAATGACAGCAGTATCCACACAGATGTTCTGTAAAATAAGACTTAATCAAAAATGGAAAAGGAATGACAATGAAAATAAATAAAATCTAAACTGATCAGTTCAAGGTTGTAGTTTAGTGATGATGCTCACGTTCCAATAGTCCTTCAAGTGCTCTTCCACATCTCCAAGAAAGACAAAACAGCCCACAGAATCACATTCTTGTAGTTAGGATATTTGATAACCCACAAGATAATCTAGTGAGAACAATCCATCGGGTAGAAATCACTTTAACCATATCATTACAGCCTTAGCAACTCATCTGGATCCAAACCCCAAAAATAGAAAGTAACATTTAAAGAGTCCATCTACAAAAAAAGAAAAGAAATCTATCGTATATTATATACATTATATGAAAACAAATACACAACTAGGAGAAACAAAACTTACAGATTGATCTGGAAACACAGTTTCTCAAACAGGACTCCAATAAGTGTTGCTGGAGGTGCTAGGATAACCCCATGCTTCCCTCTTCCAAACAAACTGACTCCTTCTCCTTCTACCCGTTTTAAATACCAGAGGTTCTGACGCTCATGCGCCCCCTAGTGGCAAGTATGAAAATAAACACCAATGTAACAGCTAACACTGTTACATACCCCTCTCCTCAGAAGGAGATTTGCCATAACCATGACAAATCTTAAGATTTTGTACATGATACGTTTCAGTACTGTCAGTATCAGAAATAAAAGAAACAGAATAATTAACAGGCCTTAATTTTTTTAATTTTTGCAGGCCCTTTCCACTTAGCAGACAGCTTAGCCATGAACCCTTCGTCAGCTCTAGATAAAGGATGTGTCCGTACCCAAACCACATCCCCCTCTTGGAAATGCACTGGCTTCCGATGCTGATCATAGTATCGCTTTTGTTTAGCTTGGGCTCGGTTCACATTCTCCTTCACTATAGTAAGGAGTTCTTGTTGTCGGTCAAGGATGGGATATGCAGGGTTATTAGGGTCAGGTGGTTTATGTAGAGCTCTCTCCATTGGACCTTTTAATTTTCGTCCGAGCGCTACTTCAGCAGGGGTAAAACCTGTACTTTCGTGGGAGGCTGTATTAATAGCAAACCTGAATTCAGCAATCCATCTATCCCACAGCTTATGGTGGTCTCCGACGTAAGAGGCCATCATGGTCTTCAGGTTTCTATTGACTCTCTCCGTCAGATTAGTTTGGGGATGGTAGGCTGTGGTCAGTTTTTGAATGACTCCCCACTGCTTACACACCAGGCCGAGAAGTTGAGAGGTGAATTGTGCACCACGATCTGAGACCAGGTAGGCTGGCGTTCCCCATCTGGTAAATATCTCCGCTACCAGAATTCGAGCTATCTGTGGGGTTTTAGCTGACCTTAGAGGAAACATCTCCACCCACTTGGAACAATAATCCACAATTACAAGTAGATACTCGTTTTGTTTGACACTTTTTGGAAAAGGCCCCATGAGATCGATGCCCATCATGTAGCCAGGTTCAACAATAGGTGTAGATTGCAGATAACCGGATAATTTTGACATGGATGGTTTGTATTTTTGACAGACTTGGCATTCTTTACAATGTTTCCAAACATCAGCTCTGATAGTTGGCCAGTATACAGTTTCCAATAGTCTGAGCAAGGTCTTGAGTTTACCCAGGTGTCCACTAAGCGGATTGTCATGAGCATAATGAAGAAAAGCTTGACGATGGACAGATGGAATAACAAGTTGAAGTTTTTGACCTTTTCAGTCCATCTGGAACACTACGGAATAGGAATCCATTTTCTGTTACATAATGAACTCGGGAGGTGTCTTGTGGGGTCTGAGATGGTACTTTGGAAACCATTTCCTGTATTTCTGGGTCATTGTTCTGAGCGATGGCTATCTGTGATAAATCTACTGGCATACTGACTGGTGGTGAGATGGAATTAGGCGGCTTGAGCTACAGCAATGATGTTAGGTGAAATAGGGAGGCTTGGAGCTCTGGATAAAGCATCAGGTACCACATTACACTGACCTTTTCTGTACTTAACAGTGAAGTGAAATCCTTGGAGTCTTATGGTCCATCTGATGAGAGCCGATGATGGTTTGGGGTGTTGAAATGCCCATGTCAATGCAGCATGATCAGTTAATACCTCAAATAGTCGTCCTTCGAGATATGGCCTCCATTTCTCCACTGCCTACACCACTGCTAGGCACTCTTTCTCAGATACAGAGTATGACCTTTCTGCCCCTCTCAGTAGTCTGGATGCATATGCAATAACGTGTTCTTTCCTGCACATTCTTGTGTAAGAACGGCTCCCAAACCAATTTCACTGGCGTCTGTTTGAACTTCGGAATGGTTGAGTGAAGTCAGGGAGGTAAGAACGGGAGCTTGCATTAAGTCTTGTTTGATAAGATCGAGTGCATGTTGGCACTGATCTGTCCAAATCCAAGTAGAGTTTTTTTGTTTCAAAGCATGAAGTGGAGCAGCCTTCTCTGAAAAACTGGGAATGAACCGATGGTACCAACCAGCCATACCCAAAAAACGTTGAACGTCTTTAAGAAACTGTGGAATGGGAAATGAACTAACTGCTGACACCTTTGTGGGATCAGTTTTGATTCCTTCTCTTGAAACAACATGGCCTAAGAACGTAAGAGATTTTTGAATGAAATTGCACTTTTTGAGGTTGAGAGTGAGACCTGCATTGTGGAAACAATTAAAGACTTGTTGAAGGTGTTGGAGATGGTCTTGCTGATTTTTGGAATACACCACGACATCATCAATGTAAACCATACAACATTTACCTTTCAACTCCCGCAATACAAGTTCCATGAGTCTCTGGAAAGAGGCTGCTGCATTTTTCAGTCCAAAAGGAAGATGCAGAAATTCATATAACCCAGAGGATGTGATAAAGCCTGTTTTTTGAATGCTATCCGGCTCCATTTCCAATTGCCAATAGCCACTCTTTAAGTCCAGTGTAGAAAACACAGATGCCCCATGTAATGACTCTAAGATGTCCTGTATTTGTGGCATTGGATATGCATCAAGATGAGTTTTGGCGTTTAACCCGCGGTAGTCAACGCAGAGTCTTGATCCTCCATCTTTTTTCTGTACCACTACCACTGGTGATGCCCATGGAGAGATAGATGGTCGAATGATTTTCTTATCAAGCAGCTCCTTGATTTGACCGTCAACAAAACTCTGTTTTTCGATGGAAACCTTGTATGCTCTCTTTCTAACAGGTAGTTCATCTGTGGTGATGATACGGTGCTTGACCAAGTTGGTATATCCAATTTCCTGGTTACAAACAGTAGGCCAGCTCAACATCAGATTTCCCAGGTCTTGCTGTGTCTGCTTATCGGTGTCTGCTTTTTCCGAGAGTTGGTGTATAGAATGGAGTACTTCATCACTGCAAAGCTGTAAAGGTATGGCAAGGTAAAAGTTAATGATAGAATGAATGTCCTGATGAAGGAATGGAAAGAAGTCTGGTGTTTCAGCACCTTCTATAGGAGAAAATCCATACTGAGCATTATTGAAGTCCAAGACCATTCCTGATTTCAACAGAAAATCCATGCCCAGTATAATGGGTACTGTTAAATCACTGTCATTCATTATATACAGGGTAAGCTCTACTGGACGACCCTGCACTTTACTCTCCCACATCACCTTTCCAACAGCGGTTTGGCGTTGTCCGTTGGCTAAAAGGAAAGCTTGTCCTCCACCAGGTAGGTATACTTCTCGTCGGCCTAACTTTTTCCAACATGACTTTTGGATAAGTGACAAAGTACTGCCAGTGTCCACCATAGCAGTTACATGCGTGTCTTGTAGGGTTATGGGAATGATAAGATTTGTGATGTCGTGTTGCATAGAATTTTGGCAAGTATGGACAACTCTGGTATTGGCTACTGATGGTTTGCGTTGTGAATCGTGATCTGAAAGATTTCTCTTCTTTTGCTCATCCCCATTTATTTGACTCCAGTATTTTTTGGACTCAAAAAAATCGCGTTCTATCTGTGTACCTATTTTTACAAGTTCTCCTACATCTTTTATATTGCCACGTAGCAAGCTAGCAAGCCGTGGATTACAGTTACGTAAAATAGCTTGCACCATCTCTCTTTCTAACATGTCCTTCTTCCATCTCAAGCAAAGAGCTCGATAGTGAAAAGCAAAGTCTCTGAAACTTTCTTTTGCACCTTGTCTCCTCTCCATCAGTTTCCTTATTGCCAACTCTTCATAATCCTCACTGAGAAAAGATTGCAGAAATAATTTTTTTAATTGCTTCCAGTCACAGATATTCCCTTTCTCTGCCATCCACCAATCTTTTGCAGTATGTTTAAGTACAGCAGTTAAAGAAGCCAAAATGTCACTATTCTTCAAAGGTCGAACAGCGAAATACTCCTCACATCGTTCGATGAATAAGATAGGATCTTCGTCCGGGCTATTGCTGAAACTAGGGAACTCAATTTTGACTGGTGGGTTGTACTGATTTGCACTGTCCATGACGGTTTGAGTATTTGACTGAAGACTGTAGGTTCGATCTCTGAAGGATCTGTGAACAGTACTGGTATTCATGGGCTGAATTGGGGTGGACATAAAAGGCTGAAAAGATTGTAATCTCTGATCCAATTGTTGATCTCTTCTCTTCAGACAGTCTAGCACTGATTGTCCAAGATCTTGAATGCTCAGTTCTAGGTGTTTTCTAACTCTGCTGCACTCACGGTCTATTTGGTAGAACAATTTATCTTCTGTGGCTTTACGTTGTGTTTCAACATCAATGACGGAAACTTGTTCACTCACCCTTTGATTGATGTCAGTAATCCGCTCCTCAAGTTTGGTGCAACGTTCTGAGAGTTGTTCTAACATCTCTACAACCGCCGTGGAAGGGCGGTGTGTCGGCTCCTCGTAAATTTCAGGTGGTGGTGGAGGTAGAAATTGAACTTCCTTTGGGCGGTCATCAACGAACACTTCTTCCTCCTCTGAATCAAGATACAGGTCACTGAACGTGTTAATCAGCTCTCGAAGTGGTTCTCTGTGAGTGCTGAATGGTGCAGATGAGAAATCTGAATTGGGTACGGGCTCATCCTCATCCTGAACTCGCTGACTATCCATTTTATTTATTTATTATTATTATTTTAAAGTGTTAGGGTTTGTTTTGTGACCAACACTGGGAAATTTTCAACAACGTATATGAAGTCTGTGGGTCCCTGTTTGGGTGCCATTTATATAACCATGTCCACTTTAGTGGCATACAGCTATATATATCTGAAATACTAGGAGGGGCCCACCAACTAAGAAATTAATGCTGCGAAATCTTAATATTTCCAAGTGTATAGCCAACAAAAATATAAAGACAGGAATTAACTTTGTAAACCTTTATATAGGATTTAGAAAATCCAGCAGAAATAAACCAAACAATATATTTATATGAACATAAATTTAAAGGAAATCAGTCCAATGAATGACAGCAGTATCCACACAGATGTTCTGTAAAATAAGACTTAATCAAAAATGGAAAAGGAATGACAATGAAAATAAATAAAATCTAAACTGATCAGTTCAAGGTTGTAGTTTAGTGATGATGCTCAAGTCCCAATAGTCCTTCAAGTGCTCTTCCACATCTCCAAGAAAGACAAAACAGCCCACAGAATCACATTCTTGTAGTTAGGATATTTGATAACCCACAAGATAATCTAGTGAGAACAATCCATCGGGTAGAAATCACTTTAACCATATCATTACAGCCTTAGCAACTCATCTGGATCCAAACCCCAAAAATAGAAAGTAACATTTAAAGAGTCCATCTACAAAAAAAGAAAAGAAATCTATCGTATATTATATACATTAAATGAAAACAAATACACAACTAGGAGAAACAAAACTTACAGATTGATCTGGAAACACAGTTTCTCAAACAGGACTCCAATAAGTGTTGCTGGAGGTGCTAGGATAACCCCATGCTTCCCTCTTCCAAACAAACTGACTCCTTCTCCTTCTTCTACCCGTTTTAAATACCAGAGGTTCTGACGCTCATGCGCCCCCTAGTGGCAAGTTTGAAAATAAACACCAATGTAACAGCTAACACTGTTACATACTTGCTAATTATAGACCGATTTCAAATCTCCCGTTTATGTCAAAAATACTAGAAAAGGTAGTGTCCTCCCAAATATGTTCATTTCTAAAGAGAAATAGTATATATGAAGAATTTCAGTCAGGATTTAGGCCTCATCACAGTACAGAGACTGCACTTATCAGAGTTACACATGACTCTTATCATATGATCGCGGCTGCATTTCTCTTCTAGTGCTTTTAGATCTTAGTGCTGCATTCGACACGATAGATCACGACATTCTCTTGAATAGGCTGGAGAATTATGTTGGAATTTGTGGAGTTGCATTAGCATGGTTTAGGTCATATTTAGCAGACCGCTACCACTTTGTCTATGTAAATGAGGAATTGTCAAACCAAACAAAAGTAAAATATGGAGTGCCACAGGGATCAGTTTTAGGGCCTCTGCTATTCTCCATGTATATGCTTCCCCTGGGAGATATTATCAGGAATCGTGGAATAAGTTTCCACTGCTATGCTGACGATACACAACTTTATATTTCTTCAAAACCTGATGAGATTTCACAATTCTCCAAATTAACAGAGTGTATCAATGAAATAAAAGATTGGATGGCCAGAAATTTCCTTCTACTCAATTCTGACAAAACAGAGGTTCTAATTATTGGACCAAAAACCTCTAAAAATAAGCCGGTAAAATATAATTTGACTCTAGATGGATGTTCTGTTACATCATCTTCAACAGCGAAGAACTTAGGTGTTATATTTGATACCAATCTGTCCTTTGACAATCAAATTACCAATGTTTGTAGACCAGCATTCTTCCATCTCAGAAATATTGCTAAATGAAGGCATATGCTCTCTGTTGCTGATGCTGAAAAACTAATTCATGCGTTCAATAAATAAACTTCAGATGGTTCAAAATGCAGCAGCCAGAGTGCTGACGAGAACCAAGAAATATGATCATATTAGACCATTTTATCATAGTTACATGAGCTACCTGTTAAATTCCGTATTTAAGTGATCTTCTGTCACGCTATATTCCATCACGTTCATTACGATCGCAAAATTCTGGCCTGTTAATAGTTCCTAGAATATCATAATCCACAAAAGGAGGTAGATCCTTTTCATATTTGGCTCCTAAACTATGGAATAGTCTCCCAAACACTGTTCGAGATGCAGACACACTCTCTCAGTTTAAGTCTAGACTAAAGATTCATCTATTTAGCCAGACATACACCTAATTTATCCTCCAACCCACAATTAGGCTGCTTTAGTTGGGTCTGCCGGAACCAGAAACCAGATCATCAGGTTCCTGAGAGGCGCCAGGAGGTTGAATCCCTCCAGACCATGCCTCATTCCCTCATGCAACCTCTCTGTAGTCCTTCAGGGTCTATGGGGAGCTCCCTTTGAGCCTTTGGAGACAGCTGAGCTTAAGGCACTCTCTTTAAAGACTGCCCTTCTGACTGCACTCATTTCCATCAAGAGGGTAGGAGACCTGCAAGCATTCTCTGTCAGTGAAAAGTGCCTGGAGTAAGGTCCAGGCTACTCTTGAGATCTAGGGATCAGGTGGTGAACCTGCAAGCGCTGCCCCAGGAGGAGACAGACCCAGCCTTGATGTTGCTGTGTCTGGTGTGTGCTTTAAGCATCTATTTTGATCGCACACAGAGCTATAGTGTCTCTGAGCAGCTCTTTGTCTGTTTGGTGGACAGCGGAAAGGAAGAGCTGTCTCCAAGCAGAGGATCGCCCACTGGGTCATTGATGCCATAGTGATGGCATATCACGCCCAGCACGTGCCACCTCCTGCAGGGCTACAAGCCCATTCTACCAGGAGTGTGGAGGCCACCTGTACCTTGACCAGTGGTACCTCTCTAACAGACATTTGCAGAGCAGAAGTCTGGGCAACACCCAACACCTTTGCAAGGTTCTACAATATCCGGGTTGAGCCAGTTTCGTCCTGTGTCTTGGCAGGAGCGATTTTCTCGGCTCCTCAGCACAAAACCTGAATGAGCGGGGAGAGGCATGCAAATAGTCACCACTCGCCAATTCCCATTGGCCTTTTATCAAAGATCAGAGGTGTCTTGGACTCATAAGAGTGACCCCTAGTGTCACTACATCAACACAACTTCTTGTTCCCTCCATCAGGGAACGGAGGTCACGAAAAGTAACCTGGACGTTCAACTGTTCACATGTGCATTACTGTATTCCAGGTGCACACACATTTAGGCTATTACTGTGTTTCAACTGTACACATGTGCATTACTGTGTTACAGGTGCGCACACACACACACATATAACTGCATTTGAACAGTACATGAATGCAGAGTTAGGAATGTAGAGTTAACATGAAACTGAGCTGTTGAACTTAGTGCTCCATCACAATCACATTATTACTGAAGGAAATGCTATATTTACACACATCTGTAATTAAAGTCTTTATACGAAGAGAGCTGGTGGTTTCCACTTGCATGCCATGGTGTAATTTGTAGTTCATGGAGTTGATGCAGGTTGAAGTTTGCATTGCACTCACATCTGTGTGGGTGTGGATATTTGATTCCTTGTCCAATCATGATGTCTGCTCATTGTGATGTCATCATTATAAATGATGTGAGTGACAGAGAAACACACACTCACAGATCGACTCACGCTACGAGAAACATGAAGAGTGTCACAATCCTGATGATGTGCTGCATCACTGCTGTGTGTGTGAGCGCAGGTCAGTTTGTGTGTGTGTGAGCGAGAGCTGGTCATTGTATGTGTGTGTGTGTGTGTGAGTGTGTGTTTGTATTTGTGTGTGTGTGTGTGTGTGTGTTTGTATGTGTGTGTGTGTGTGTCTGAGAGAGAGAGTGCAGGTCTGTGTGTGTGTGTGTGTGTGTGTGTGTGTGTGTGTGGCGCAGGTCACTTTGTGTGTGTGTGTGTGCGTGAGAGAGAGAGAGAGCAGGTCAGTGTGTGTGTGTGTGTGTGTGTGTGTGTGTGTGTGTGTGTGTGTGAAAGAGAGTGCAAGGCAGTGTGTGTGTGTGCACAGGTCAGATTGTGTGTGTGTGTGTGTGTGTGTGTGTGTGTGTGAGAGAGAGAGAGAGAGAGCTGGTCATTGTATGTGTGTGTGAGTGTGTGAGTGTGTGTGTGAGTGTGTGTGTGAGTGTGTGTGTTTGTGTGTGTGTGTGTGTGTGTCTGAGAGAGAGAGTGCAGGTCTGTCTGTGTGTGTGTGTGTGTGTGTGTGCGCGCGCAGGTCACTTTGTGTGTGTGTGCGTGAGAGAGAGAGAGAGAGAGTGCAGGTCAGTGTGTTTGTGTGTGAGAGAGAGAGTGCAAGGCAGTGTGTGTGTGCGTGAGAGAGAGAGAGAGAGAGTGCAGGTCAGTTTGTGTGTGTGTGAAAGTGAAAGTGCAGGTCAGTGCGTGTATGTGTGTGTGTGCGTGTGCGTAAGCGAGTGCAGGTCAGTGTGTGTGTGTGTGTGTGTGTGTGTGTGTGTTTGTGCGCAGGTCAGTTTTTGTGTGTGTGTGTGTGAGAGGGAGAGTGCAGGTCAGTGTGTATGTGTGTGTATGTGAGTGTGTGTGTGTGTGTGTGTGTGAGAGAGAGAGAGAGAGAGAGAGAGAGAGAGAGAGATAGTGCAGGTCAGTGTGTATGTGTGTGTATGTGAGTGTGTGTGTGTGTGTGTGAGAGAGAGAGAGAGAGAGTGCAGGTCAGTGTGTATATGTGTGTGTGTGTGCGTGAGAGCGTGCTGGTCAGTTTGTGTGTGTGTGTGCGTATGTGTGTGTGTGTGTGAGAGAGAGAGTGCAGGTTAGTGTGTATGTGTGTGTGTGTGTATCTGTGTGTGAGAGAGTGCTGGTCAGTGTGTATGTGAGTGTGTGTGTGACCACAGGTCAGTGTGTGTGTGTGTGTGTGTGTTGTGTGTGTGAGTGCAGATCAGTATGTGTGTGTTTGCGTGTGTGAGTGCAGATCAGTATGTGTGTGTTTATGTGTGTGAGTGCAGATCAGTGTGTGTGTGTTTGCGTGTGTGTGTGTGTGTGTGTGTGTGTGTGAGTGCAGATCAGTGTGTGTGTGTGTGTGTGTGTGTGTGTGTGTGTGAGTGCAGATCAGTGTGTGTGTTTGTTTGTGTGTGTGAGTGCAGATCAGTGTGTTTGTGTGTGTGAGTGCAGATCAGTGTGTGTGTGTGTGTGTGAGTGCAGATCAGTGTGTTTGTGTGTGTGAGTGCAGATCAGTGTGTTTGTGTGTGTGAGTGCAGATCAGTATGTGTGTGTTTGTGTGTGTGAGTGCAGATCAGTGTGTGTGTGTTTGCGTGTGTGTGTGTGTGTGTGTGAGTGCAGATCAGTATGTGTGTGTTTGTGTGTGTGAGTGCAGATCAGTGTGTGTGTGTTTGCGTGTGTGTGTGTGTGTGTGTGTGTGTGTGAGTGCAGATCAGTGTGTGTGTGTGTGTGTCTGTGTG
This sequence comes from Xyrauchen texanus, assembly GCF_025860055.1. Taxonomy (NCBI): domain Eukaryota; kingdom Metazoa; phylum Chordata; class Actinopteri; order Cypriniformes; family Catostomidae; genus Xyrauchen; species Xyrauchen texanus. The sequence continues at coordinate 50,530,011 of NC_068283.1, forward strand.
TGTGTGTGTGAGTGCAGATCAGTATGTGTGTGTTTGTGTGTGTGAGTGCAGATCAGTATGTGTGTGTTTGTGTGTGTGAGTGCAGATCAGTGTGTGTGTGTTTGCGTGTGTGTGTGTGTGTGTGTGAGTGCAGATCAGTGTGTGTGTGTGTGTGTGTGTGTTTGTGTGTGTGAGTGCAGATCAGTGTGTTTGTGTGTGAGTGCAGATCAGTGTGTTTGTGTGTGTGAGTGCAGATCAGTGTGTTTGTGTGTGTGAGTGCAGATCAGTGTGTGTGTGTGTGTGTGTGTGTGTGTGTGTGAGTGCAGATCAGTGTGTGTGTGTGTGTGTGTGTGTTTGTGTGTGTGAGTGCAGATCAGTGTGTTTGTGTGTGTGAGTGCAGATCAGTGTGTGTGTGTGTGTGTGTGTTTGTGTGTGTGAGTGCAGATCAGTGTGTGTGTGTGTGTGTGTGTTTGTGTGTGTGAGTGCAGATCAGTGTGTGTGTGTGTGTGTGTTTGTGTGTGTGAGTGCAGATCAGTGTGTGTGTGTGTGTGAGTGCAGATCAGTGTGTGTGTGTGTGTGTGTGTGTGTGTTTGTGTGTGTGAGTGCAGATCAGTGTGTTTGTGTGTGTGAGTGCAGATCAGTGTGTTTGTGTGTGTGAGTGCAGATCAGTGTGTGTGTGTGTGTGAGTGCAGATCAGTGTGTGTGTGTGTGTGTGTGTGTTGTGTGTGTGAGTGCAGATCAGTGTGTTTGTGTGTGTGAGTGCAGATCAGTGTGTTTGTGTGTGTGAGTGCAGATCAGTGTGTGTGTGTGTGTGTGTGTGAGTGCAGATCAGTGTGTGTGTGTGTGAGTGCAGATCAGTGTGTGTGTGTGAGTGCAGATCAGTGTGTTTGTGTGTGTGAGTGCAGATCAGTGTGTGTGTGTGTGTGTGAGTGCAGATCAGTGTGTGTGTGTGTGTGTGTGTTTGTGTGTGTGAGTGCAGATCAGTGTGTGTGTGTGTGTGTGTGAGTGCAGATCAGTGTGTTTGTGTGTGTGAGTGCAGATCAGTGTGTGTGTGTGTGTGTGTGTGTGTGTGAGTGCAGATCAGTGTGTGTGTGTGTGTTTGTGTGTGTGAGTGCAGATCAGTGTGTGTGTGTGTGTGTGTGAGTGCAGATCAGTTTGTATGTGTGTGTGAGTGCAGATCAGTGTGTGTGTGTGTGTTTGTGTGTGTGTGTGAGTGCAGCTCAGTGTGTATATGTGTGTGTGTGTGTGTGTGTGTGAGAGCGTGCTGGTCAGTTTCTGTGTGTGTGTGCGTATGTGTGTGTGTGTGTGTGAGTGCAGATCAGTGTGTGTGCGTTTGCGTGTGTGTGTATGAGTGCAGATCAGTGTGTGTGTGTGTGTGTGTGTGAGTGTGTGAGTGCAGATCAGTGTGTGAGTGCAGATCAGTGTGTGTGTGTGTGTGAGTGCAGATCAGTGTGTGTGTGTGTGTGTGTGTGTGTGTGTGTGTGAGTGCAGATCAGTGTGTGTGTGTTTGTGTGAGTGCAGATCAGTGTGTGTGAGTGAGTGCAGATCAGTGTTTTTGTGTGTGTGAGTGCAGATCAGTGTGTGTGTGTGTGTGTGTGTGTGAGTGCAGATCAGTGTGTGTGTGTGAGTGAGTGCAGCTCAGTGTGTGTGTGTTTGTGTGAGTGCAGATCAGTGTGCGTGTGTGTTGTGTGATGTAGTTATGTAATGTGTGCAGTATTGTATTGTTTTGTGCTGTAGTGTAGTTGTGTTTTCAGTTCTTGTGCAGTTGTTTGTTGCGTTGTGTAGTTTTGTGATGTGTTGTGTTGTTCTCCTTAGGTCTTCCTGATTCTTCACACAAAAAATCAGTGATTGGTGCAGAATCTCCCAGTGATGAAGGTGTGTGTGTGTGTGTGTGTGTGTGTGTGTGTGTGTGTGTGTGTGTGTGTGTGTGTGAGTGTGTATTTATCACTTTGTGGGGACCAAATGTCCCCATAAGGATAGTAAAACCCGAAATGTTTGACCTTGTGGGGACATTTTGTCGGTCCCCATGAGGAAAACAGCTTATAAATCATACTAAATTATGTTTTTTGAAAATGTAAAAATGCAGAAAGTTTTCTGTGAGGGTTAGGTTTAGGGGTAGGGTTAGGTTTAGGGGATAGAATATAAAGTTTGTACAGTATAAAAACCATTATGTCTATGGAAAGTCCCCATAAAACATGGACACACTACATTTGTGTGTGTGCGTGTGTGTTTTTCATGTTATGCTCTTTTTTCTTTTTCTTACAATAAAAGCATCAAGTGTCCAGTGGCTGTTAATCTCCAAAAAACTGACCAATATTCAAGCTGTTATTCACTGAAAATCTTCCCCAGTTGAACCAACATGAGGGTGAAAAAATGATGACAGAATTGATGATATTTTTGAGTGATGTGTTCTTTTACAGGTGTGTTTGTGGAGCGTGACATGGCGTCCACTCTTGTGAGACAGAGACGAGCTGGAGTAGCTCCTGCTGATCTGTCTGTGGCTCAGCTAGAGAGGTACACACAGACACAGTATACACTATACACTACACGTGTACAATACACACTATACACTGCACTGCACTACACTGCACTACACTACACAATACACACTATACACTACACTGCACTACACTACACGTGTACAATACACACTATACACTACACTGCACTACACTACACTGCACTGCACTACACTGCACTGCCCTACACTGTACTGCACTGCCCTACACTGCACTGCACTGCCCTGCACTGCACTACACTACTCTGCCCTGCCCTACACTGCACTACACTACTCTGCCCTGCACTACACTACTCTGCCCTGCACTGCACTGCACTACACTACTCTGCCCTGCACTGCACTGCACTACACTGCACTACTCTGCCCTGCACTACACTGCACTACACTGCACTACACTACTCTGCCCTGCACTGCACTGCACTACACTGCACTACACTACTCTGCCCTGCACTGCCCTACACTACAGGTGTACAATACATTTACATTTACATTTATGCATTTGGCAGATGCTTTTATCCAAAGCGACTTACGGTGCAATTATTACAGGAACAATCCCCCCGGAGCAACCTGGAGTTAAGTGTCTTACTCAAGGACACAATGGTGGTGACTGTGGGGTTCAAACCAGAGACCTTCTGATTAACAGCCCTGTGCTTTAGCCACTACGCCACCACCACTACACCACCACTCTACAATACACACTATACACTACACTGCACTACACTACACTACACTACACTACACAAAACTACACTACACGTGTACAATACACACTATACACTACACTGCACTACACTACACTACACTGCACTACACTACACTACACTACACAAAACTACACTACACGTGTACAATACACACTATACACTACACTGCACTACACTACACTACACAAAACTACACTACACGTGTACAATACACACTATACACTACACTACACATGTACAATATACACTATACACTACACTACACGTGTACAATACACACTATACACTACACTACACGTGTACAATACACAATACACTACACTACACTGCACTACACTACACTACACGTGTACAATACACACTATACACTACACTGCACTATACTACACTACACTACACTACACTGCACTGCACTACACTACACGTGTACAATACACACTATACACTACACTGCACTACACTACACTGCACTGCACTACACTACACTACACATGTACAATACACACGATACATTTATTGAATCATGTGAATGACAGTACATCACACACTACTGATTGAACACTACGACCTGAAGTTGATGAATAATAAACACTACAGTTGTCCAGCCTTTCACTTGAGTTTGAATGAGGAAGTAATCCAGTGAGAATATCACACACACATTTCTGTCATTTTCTCTTCAGTCTCAAAGAAGTGTGTGAAGCAAACTTGGCATGTGAGCACATGATGGACACTTCTGGAATCATCGCTGCCTACACTGCATACTACGGGCCCATTCCCTTCTAGAGCGGCATCTCATCAACCCTACATCTTTATGAGCATTTGAGAAAAACCATTAAAAAACATTATAGCTGATGCAATAATGCATGTCTCTTCTAGCCATCATGTGATTATCAATCAAATGAAATAAAATACTATGAGTTGTGTTCAGTTTCAGTGATGTTTATTCACGATTGATCGATCAGCTGATGTATTTTATGTATATCAGCTGTCATGAAAATTTGCAGTGAAACACATATACATCACATAAAACACACATTAATTACCGTTTCGCAGCACAATAGAAACATGACATATAAAGCTGGTTTGCATTATACACATATAACAGTGAAGCATGAGACTGAATGAGATGAACACTAACACCAACGTGTCTATGAAAGACACACTGATGCCACACAATGCAGAGCTTCAGTCATGGCGTGACCTTTGATCTGTGAGGTCATCAGAGGTCACAGAGAGATGTTTAATAAGTGAGTTTGAATGTAAAGTTAAGGCATGATTTCTTTATATAAAAGACATTATAAAGCAGGACTTCTGTAAAGCTGCTTTGATTGGATGTTTGATCGTAAATATGGAGATTCGCTTGAGTTTCATTTGTTCCTCATCAGATTTGCACATCATGATAAAGTCCAGTTTCTGATGTACTCATTTAGTCTTTTATTGAAAATAAATATGAATATATATATTTTATTGCAATAAAGAAAAAGATAACAGCACTGCTTATACAAGAGGAAAAGAAAAGATCCAAAATATACAAACAGATCAACAAAGGGAACATCAGTCAAGAAAATAATCTCAGTATACTTTAAGAAATCTGTTATTCTTGTTATTATTCATAAGTTTAAGAGATGTTCCCATAAGAGATATGTCAGCAAGAAATACTTTATTGAGAAACTTGCTTTTGTGGATAAAATGAAGAAACGAACCGGATTGTTACCATCAGAAAAACAAAACATCGATCAAACATAATCACATTTTAGAAAAGGTGATAGATACTGATTACATTGATGAAATAAGTGAAGCAAGGCTTCTTCTTCTCTCTTACACAACACACATACATTAGAAATATCAGAGAGAAACATGGGAGTTTGGGTTACTGACCAGAAGGTCGGGGGTTCAAGCCCCAACACCACCCCAACTGATTTATTTATTATTATTATTACCATCCAGTAAAAGTTGGGCATAATTGTTTGTCTCTCATTAAATCAAAGGTATGTTTTAAATAAATTAATGTAGCTTGATGACTGTCACGTATTCCTGTTTTTGTGCTTTTATGTTGAAATTCTTGTTTAGTTCCCACGTTCCTGTTTCCTGTTTGTTTTGAAGTCCTATTGTAACTTTATTTCATGATTGTTTCCCCAGGTGTTCCTTGTTTTCCCTTGTGTATTTAAGCCCTTGTTTCCCCTGGTCAGTTTTTCAGACTTTACATGTATTATTATCGTCTCCATGAGTCTCTGCCCATGTTCACAACCACAGAGGTCGTTCCCGAGTCTCTGCCCATGTTCATGCCCACGGAGGTTGTTCCCCAGCCTCTGCCTGTACTATCTCAGCCCCAAGCCTGCCACGGACTCTTCCCTCAAGCCTCCCATAGATCCGCCTTCCATGGCTCGGCCCTTCGAGCCTTGCATGACTATTCCCCCAGCTACTCTGCCGCCTGACCAATCCCTGTCCTGACCCTGTCTCGGCCCTGCAGCTGCCTCCCAGGCCTCCTGACCCTGTCTTGGCCCTGTGGCCGCCTACCAGATCTCCTGACCCAGTCCCCACCTTGAGGTCATCTCCCTGGTCTCCTGGCCATCCGCCTGATCTGTTCTGGACCCCTTAGTCTCCTGGCCGTCCACCTGAACAAATCTGGTCTTCTTTCTGGTCTCCTTGGTCCTCCAGCTCCACTTTGGTCTTAAGCCTCCCTGACCTTGCCTTGTTCCTCTGCTCCCCTTGTGCCCCCCCTGAACTACCTGTTTCCCCTTCCCCCTACCCCCCATGGACAATTTATTTTTGGAGCATCTGATCTTAAAAGCAGTGGCTCTGTAAAGTGTTCCTGTTTTTGTGCTTTTATGTTGAAATTCTAGTTTAGTTCCTGTTTGTTTTGTAGTCCTTTTGTAGTTTTATTTCATGATTGATTATCCCTGATTGTGGCAGAGACTCTCCAATGGATCGAGAAAGTTGAAAGAAATGGTAATAAATGTTTTGCTCTGGAGAAAAGGAAAAAACTGCCTATAGGTTATCACATAACCATAGATTATAAATAGTTCTTGTGGGAAATCTATCTTGAGCATCATCAGGAGTTTCGTTCTCCAGCTATAATCAAATAAGCATCAGTGAAGTAATTGTTTAAACATGGAATAATTCAGTGGGCGTAAGTTATGACCGTAAACATTACACATGATGAATACCACATTTTCAGTCTTGCATACTAAATGTATCCATCTTCATCCGATGAAAAGGATTCTAACACGTTACCCTAAATTTATGCATCAGAATTAAAGCACCAGCAAAGCGATTACCGTGACTCATAAAAAGAGAATTTCCCCTTTGAGTTTTCCAAAATTGAACATCTGATTCACATGAGTGACTTTCTTGAACAATAATAAAGTCAGTTTAATATGATCTCTTAAACCCCTAACATTGAGAGAGACTAAACTAAAAGAGGAAAACTTAAAAGAATACATAAGATACAACACTAAATGCAGTGCAACAAAAACCAGCAAAACAGAAGGTCTGACTTTGGCTTAAAAAGTTGACCTCTTTACATCCAACAGGGTAGGTGGTGATTAATCAGAGTCTCCAACATAATATTATAAGAACATAAAACAGCTTTGTGTAGTTAAGATATTTTAGTAAAGTATATTTCCGTATAGTAATCGATCCATCCGAATGTTCTGTCCATCAATGAACGCAAATGGCCTTGAGAAAAATGCTTTCTTGCCTTCAATAGGCCATAATTTTGACTAGCATTCAAGCTGCTCAATTCTCATTTGGACATCCTTGTCTGAAGATTGAAGCTCAATAATCTCACCTTTGTTCATCTTCTCTGCATGTTCCTTTACATCAGAAACTAGCTTCTGCACAGTCACAGACAGGTTGTCATCAGCTTTCGAAGTAGCTTCGGTCGAGCTCTCAATAGCGATGAGTTTTTGGAAGGCATCCTGCTTTGAGGACAACGCTTGAATAGCAACCATTCCCGCTTGTTTCAGTATTCTTGTTAGATTTTTTCGAAGGAGGACTCATTGCAGTAGTTTCTAGAAGTGCCGTTGCAAATCCAAGTTTGTCATTGTAGTTTACATTAGACGACACAGACTGGTGGGGGTTGCTCGAGCATGTGTAGGATGCTAACTCAACTTTAGCGCCAACCTCGACATCCATAACTTTCAACAAAATATGCCTCTTTCCATTTACAAGAAGCCGATATAAAGATGTGATTTTTAGCGTTGGAGTCACTACGGTACACAAAAAAGAGAGAGAAATAGTTGGCTGATTTATCACATTCCTACCATCACTACCAGCGCAAAACTACATGAAAACTCAAAACTGAACATGCTGCTGACATAACTGTTATAGAGGAGTGGATCGATTTATATGAGAACGGCCTTTCAGAAATCAGAACTGATGCCTGTTTATATTATTTTTATTAAACATATACATAATCTCTAATAATCTGGGTGGGCATTGGTTCAATGACGCATCACCAACTGGCCATTTACCATGATCTTTTCACTTTGTGTACTCCTCGAAAAACTACATAAACCATTTAAATGTCTCAACTGACTGGAACAGTATATGATAATATTTTTTAAGTGAACAATGGGAAGATTAAATGTGAAGAAATACAGTATATTAGGATATTTTCACCACCTTTTCACTTTTCAGAATTATTTAAAGTAGTTGTCATCATCATTATCGTCATTATTATTATCATCATCAGCTGTTAAATAAATAAAAAAGACAACAACAAAGCACTTTTAATTCAACAGTTAAAAACTGTGTATATATATACGTGTATATGGTTAGGGTTTTTCCATCTCTATATAATATATATTGTATTTTGAAATGTGTTTTGGTGATTTGAATACACAATAAAGGTCCGGCCGGATGTGTCGCGGAGTGATGACGTGTTTCCGCTCAGTGTGCGGCGTTGGACGCGTTTATTGATCAGTGACAAATGTGAACATTTCAGATCGATTCAAGTGATTGAGGTGAGTTAGACTTTAATATAAAGCTTTAATTTGGGGTTATTTACTGCGACGATGTGAAAATGAGGAGATTTCAGCGGTATTCACTCATTTAACAGACACTTTTATCATCCGAAAGTCAACAATACCTGCAATAAATGTTTATCTTTAAATCTCTTTATGTAAGAGAAACACACGTCAATAAATAATGGGCAGTTATACTTACTGAATACTAATTGTAATAAGAAATAATTAATCCAATATTTCGAAACATTAAAACAAGAATTAAGAAGTACAGTGTTTGTATTTGAGTGTATTTAAATATATCATTCATACACAATATTTTATATTCAGATACTTAATGTATGGGCTGAGGAAAGATATCATTTAGACCATTGTTATGTTTTTCTTAATAGGTTATTTCTCTGAATTGGTTGGCGCAAAACGACCATTCTGTCACCATCCTCATGTCGTTTCAAACACGTAACCATTTCTATCTACAGATATTTGTCAGTATATGAGCCTCAGTCACCGTTCAATAAAACATCTGCTTTTGTGTCAGGATTAGGTGTGAAGTTACAGTTAGTTAGTCCGGGTTAGATAAGAAGTTTGGGTTAGTTGGTCAGGGTTAGATGAGAAGTTTGGGTTTGTTAGTCAGGGTTAGATGAGACGTTTGGGTTAGTTAGTCAGGATTAGGTGTGAAGTTATGGTTGGTTAGTTTGGGTTAGTTAGTCAGGGTTAGATGAGACGTTTGGGTTAGTTAGTCAGGATTAGGTGTGAAGTTATGGTTGGTTAGTTTGGGTTAGTTAGTCAGGGTTAAATGAGACATTTGGGTTAGTTAGTCAGGGTTAGATGAGACGTTTGGGTTAGTTAGTCAGGGTTAGATGAGACGTTTGGGTTAGTTAGTCAGGGTTAGATGAGACGTTTGGGTTAGTTAGTCAGGGTTAGATGAGACGTTTGGGTTAGTTATCTAGGTTTCATCACTCGTTCTTCTCTGTTCAGATTCTTCAGATGATTGAGATTCTCTGTGTTTTTCAGGTGAAACAGAAAGTCTGCAGTCATGGGGCGACGCTCCACCTCCTCCACCAAGAGTGGGAAATTTATGAACCCCACCGATCAGGCCAGTGAGTACAGCTGCACCCGACACCAACACTCAAACTCTTTATGTGTCAGATTCTCAGCGTTCATATATATGTACGTGTGTGTGTCTGCAGGGAAGGAGGCGCGCAAGAGAGAGCTGAAGAAGGTACCTATCTAACCTCTGACCTCTAGAACAGTACAGATTGAAGAAGACGAGCTGCTGGAGGAAGTGTGATGCTGCGTGATGTTCTGCTGCTTCCGTGAGCATCAGTGTGGAGCGGAGACACCTCTTCATGACACCTTCACCGCTCCCACCACACTGCTCACACCAGGCCTCAAATTCAGTGTGTGTGTGTGTGTGGCGTGCAGTGGCCACGTGAACTGATGAACACTGACATCCACATGAACACTCGGACCTGGAGAAGTTTTCCCAGAAGAACATTCCCTCTAGCGGCTTGTCTTGTTCTGAATCATTGGTGTATATATTTGATCATCTGCAGGTATTGACGTGTGTGTGTGTGTGTGTGTGTGTGTGTGTGTGTGTGTGTGTGTGTGTGTGTGTGTGTGTGTGTGTGTGTGTGTGTGTGTGTGTGTGTGTGTGTGTGTGTGTGTGTGTGTGTGTGTGTGTGTGTGTGTGTGTGTGTCTTGTAGAATAAGAAGCAGAGGATGATGGTTCGAGCGGCGGTGCTGAAGATGAAGGATCCGCGTCAGATCATCAGAGACATGGAGAAACTTGATGAGATAGGTCAGTGTCGACCCATGTTATTACATTTCAAATGTGGCTCAGTTTACTTAAATATACATCTCTTCAATAAATAATCTGTCTGCTAATCGTTAGCATGATCACAGCTGATTGCTTCAGTGTGTGTTTGCGATCAGCTACCCAGAAGAACACCGAGCAGGTTAGCGAGCCTGTGTAGCACAAGTTAACACGTGATGAACTCCAGCAAACCCAGTGCAAACTATATAGCAATGAGATCTGCCTCATGAGACAGGCCTGTGATGTGTGTGTTTCAGAGTTCAACCCGGTGCAGCAGCCGCTGTTGAATGAGAAAGTTCTGCGTGACAAACGTAAGAAACTGCGCGAGACGTTTGAGCGGATCGTCCGTCTGTACGAGCGGGAGAATCCAGAGACATATAAAGAGCTTCGAAAGCTGGAGGTGGATTACGAAACCAAACGAGGACAGCTGGCACTCTACTTCCACTCAGTCAAGGTGTGTGTGTGGCACAATACACATCGTTTTAAAGCAGTATATCAAACTGTCTTTCAGCCGTCAGTGAGCAAGACGAACGCGAATCTTTACATTATGTATGTATGATGAGAATAATGATGAAGGTCTTCTGGCTGGTTGGAAGACTTTAACTGGCATTAGTGTTTCATCTCCAAATTGCGATTGAGACACAGTGGTGGGTGAAGCGCCCCTCACTGTCTGGTTGGCACAGCTGCAAAAGGAATTAATCTCTCAGCAACACTTTATTTATTGTTATGAATTTTAAATCGCTTCTAAGTGCTACATGGTGGTGTGACGATAACAGATAAAGTGAAGTGGTGTGTTTATGGGAACATGCTCACAGATGCACAGACTGTGTGTGTTTGTCAGCCCTTGTGTGTTTTTATGTAAATGTGTGTCCTTCAGAACGCTGAGTCTGTGGAGGTTGACAGTATCCCTCTTCCTGACATGCCACACGCTCCATCCAGCATCTTAATCCAGGACATCCCGCTGCCTGGAGCTCAACCGCCATCGATACTGAAGAAGAGCTCTGCACTCGGGTCAGAACACACACATTATTCATTTAACTGTCACGCTTCATACAAACCTACTTAAAAACAAGGAAAAGCCAAAGAAGGACAGAAGCTTATGTAGAAGTGTGAAACAGAAGAGGCCACGAGAGTTTAAAAAAATATAACTTGAGGTTCTAGGAAGAGAACACACGCGCACACTGCATACATGCACGCGTACACACCCTCACACTGCATACTCGCACTGCATACACACGCATGCACACACTGATCACAGGACGAGAGGATCACTCATGCGCACTGCACTCGCACTGCACACGCGCGCACTGCATACACGCGCGCGCACACTCGCACTGCATACACGCGCGCACACTCGCACTGCACACACACTGCATACACGTGCACACACACTCGCATACACACGCACTGCATGCACGCGTACACACCCTCACACTGCATACTCGCACTGCATGCACGCACGCACGCACACACTGATCACAGGACGAGAGGATCACACACACTCTCACTGCATACACACGCACTGCATACACGCGCAAACACACTGCATACACGCACATACACACGCACTGCATGTGCGCACACTCGCACTGCATACACACATGCATACTCGCACTGCATGCACTGCATACACACTCGCACTGCATACACACACGCACACACTCTCACTGCATACGCACACTGCATGCACGCATACTGCATGCACGCGCACGCGCACACTCGCACTGCATACACGCACGTGCACACACTGATCACAGGACGAGAGGATCACACACACTCGCACTGCATACACGCGCAAACGCACTGCATACGCGCACATACACTCGCACCGCACACGCACGCGCCCACACTCGCACCGCATACGCACGCGCCCACACTCGCACCGCATACGCACGCACCCACACTCGCACCGCACACGCACGCGCCCACACTCGCACCGCATACGCACACGCACGCGCCCACACTCGCACTGCATGCACGCGCGCCCACACTCGCACTGCATGCACACGCGCACACACTCGCACGCGCACTGCATACACGCACGCACACGCCATACACACTCGCACGCCATACAAACGCGCACTACATACGCGCACTGCATACTCGCACTGCATACTCGCACGCGCACTGCATACTCGCACGCGCACTGCATACTCGCACGCGCACTGCATACATGCACTCGCACTGCATACGCGCGCACACACACTCGCACTGCATACTCACTCGCACTGTACACACTCACTCGCACTGTACACACTCACTCGCTGTTACTACTGGCTCTCAGATAGTAACAAAGAAAGGCAGGAGAAAGTTTGGCAAACAAATGTCTAAGGATTTATTTGTTAACTCCAAAAGTTTACACTTGCATACAAACAACAATTCAAACACCGAACAAAGCCGGTCTCTCCCACTTCCTCTCGCCACACTCAAGCCCTCTTTATGCCATCAGCTGGGACACGCCTCGCGCGCCGGCATCCCCATCAATTAAGCACAGGAAGTAACCTAGGATAACAACAAGACACGAAACAGAAGAAATACAGAAACGCAGACAATCGCTGGATGTAACACCCCCTTAAAAAACGGGTCTTGGAGGCATCGCTACACCACCCCCATAATGTGAATAACACTACAGGAAACTTAGTACCCTGGTGTTAAGAGTGAAAATTTTGTGCAGAAAAATGTGCAACACATCCAAAAGATATATACAAAAACACACTATACTCTATACAAATTTGTAACCCCTTTATTCAAACGCAACTTACAACTGTCCAACTTCTGTAATCCGGGCCCTGGAATGACAGAAGAGACAGGAAAGAAGACATAGGGTAACAACAGCAAAATATTAAGAAGCGGGGCACGAGATAAGGCATCTGCAATCACATTATCTGTGCCTTTAATGTGACCGAATATCCAAATGGTATGGTTGCAGAAAAAGAGCCCATCTCATGAGAGCTGATTTGGATTCTGAAGTGAGTGCAAGAACGTTAGCGGATTATGGTCACAGAAGACCACCAAAGAAAAAGCACCAGCTACATATACATCAAAATGTTGAAGCGCCCAGATTAACGCCAAAGCCTCTTTTTCAATGACAGCATAATGTGCCTGATAAGAAAGAAACTTTCGAGAAAAAAAAGAAACCGGACGATCAACACCGTGTTCATCTTCCTGGAGCAAAACAGCTCCAACTCCTACCTGACTAAGCGTCAACTTGCAGCTTGAGCGCCCGGTTCAACTGCGGTGCTGCAAGGACAGGAGAGGAGGTTAAGAGAGCTTTAACGGATTCACAGGAAGACTGGCAAACAGGTGTCCAGGTATACTTAACACCGGACTTAAGTAGATCAGTTAGCGGAGCAACAACCGAAGAGAAATTTGGGCAGAAACAACGATAAAACCCCGCCATACCTAAGAACCTCATCAACTCCTTTTTATTTGTAGGTGACGGATACTGATCTATGGCCAAAATCTTAGCACGGATGGGACACACTTGTCCTTGGCCTACCACCTTTCCCAGGTAAGTTACCGTCGCCCGCGCAAACTCGCACTTTGCAAGATTGATAGTTAAGTGAGCCTGGGCAAGGCGTTGGAACGGAGCTCTAATAGAGTCAAAGTGTTCACCCCAACTGTTACTAAAGACCACCACATCGTCTAAGTACACTGCACAACCCTCTAGACCAGCGACCACGGTGTTCATCAGTCGCTGGAAGGTGGCAGGAGCATTTCGCAGCCCAAAACTCATTACCTTATACGAGAACAACCCTTGCGAAGTGATAAAGCTGGACACTTCTTTTGCACGGTCAGTCAAGGGCACCTGCCAGTAGCCCTTAAGGAGGTCAAATTTACTAACAAATGTCGCGGCACCAACCTGGTCTACACAATCCTCTATACGAGGTAAAGGAAAACTATCTGGCTTTGTAACCGCATTAAGTTTCCGATAATCGGTGCAAAACCTAAAGGTACCATCTGGCTTGTTAACCAGAAGGCATGGTGATGCCCAGGCCGATGCCGAAGGTTCAGCCAGCCCAGTGTCGAGAAGATACTCTACCTCTGTGTCGATGTACTTCCGCTTTTCTTGAGAAGCACGATAAAAACGCTGCCTAATTGGAGAAGCCTCACCAACATCTATATCATGTTCCAAGAGATGCGTCGGAGTATCTGAGAAGAGAATTGGAAAGTCATTAATTAAATTAATTATCTCAGCACTTTTGTCCCCAGACAAATGCTGCAGCAATTGTGGAAGTTGCATCAATGTCTCAGAATTGTGCAACCGCAGCACGTAAAACCCCATCATCAGGAGTTCTGATCTCCTCTTGCTCCTGCGCTGCCACCGAAGGAACAAGAGAAAAACCAGGAGACAAACTGGCATCACTTAGAGCTACAGGCTGTGCAACAGTTTTACTCTTAAATGAATCTGAACGTTACGTGATATGGCTTAAGCAAGTTAAGGTGACACAACTGAGTACTTTTCCTTCTGTCCGGAGTGGCAATTACATAATTAACATCTGAAACCTTCTTGACAACCGTGATACGGTCCAGAAAATTTTTCCTGAAAAGGAGATGACACAACCGGCAAAAGAGCCAATACTTTATCACCGACTACCAAAACACGACGCTCCGTTAAGCTATCATACTGCTCCTTCATTTTAGACTGAGTGTTTGTTAACTTCTCACGGGCCAACCTCCCCGCCTCATAAAGACGTCTCCTAAAACCATTGACATAATCACACAAGGCTTTTGTAGGTTCTTTTAGGTCCAAACCATCTTTTAGGACAGCCAAAGGTCCACGTACAGAATGGCCAAACACCAAATCATTAGGACTGAATCCTGTACTCTCTTGAATGACTTCTCTAGAGGCAAGCAACAGCCATGGCAAACCTTCCTCCCAGTCACGTCCCAACTCCATGCAATATGCACGGAGAAGCGACTTCAGTGTCTGGTGGAAACGTTCAAGAACACCTTGACTCTGAGGATGGTACGCTGAGGCTTTGTTGTGTTTAATATGAAGCTGGCGTAAGACCTGAACAAAAACACGAGACATAAAATTTGAGCCTTGGTCAGTCTGGACAACTTTTGGTATACCAAATATAGAAAAAAACTGCGTAAGAGCTCTTACAATGGCCCTGGTAGTAATAGAGCGTAATGGGTAGGCAGCAGGATAACGGGTTACCTGACACATTACGGTCAGCAAATACCTAGAGCCAGATTTAGCACCAACTAATGGCCCTACACAGTCCAACTGCAAATGTTCAAAAGGACCAGCTACAACAGGTATTGGATGCAGAGGTGCAGGCTTTATAACCTGATTGGCTTTCCAGTCATCTGACAAATGTGGCAGGTTTTAATGTAGGCCGCAACTTCTTTCTTTAATTTTGGCCAATAGAAATGACGCATAATACGATCATATGTCTTTCTCACCCCTAAATGCCCCAACATGTCATGAGCAGTCTTTAACACCAGCTGTTGAATGGTGACGGGCACAACAACCTGAACCCATGGTTCCCCCAGTGAAATGTTCGATTCGTGGTGTCCATTTCCTCATTAGCAGGCCATCAACAACACCATAACCATGATCCACACTCTCAAAACAGTCAGCAGGAACAGCTCGCTCAAACAATGAAGACAGAGATTGATCTGTATGCTGTTCCTTAACTAGCTCTTCTTGAGAAAGAGTCAAGGGAAAATCTGTTAAAGCAAAACTAACCTTTCCTGCAGCAGCCTTAACCTCCAGGTCCTCCACATCAGCACGACTAGCAGCACGAGTCACTGCACAAGCAGCAACCACCTGAGGAAATTCTCTAAAATCCTCATCAGATTCATTCCCTAGCTGAGGAGAATCAGTCACCACAGGAATAGGACTAGTTTGCCAAACACGGCCCCCAGCCAGATTGTTCCCTAATATAACAGACACCCCATCAACAGGGAGGGCCGGGCGTACTCCCAACTCGACTTCCCCCTCTACCAACTCAGAGTAGAGCACAACCTTATGTAAAGGGACTTCTAAAGTACTAAGATCAATACCTCTCACCAAAAGTGACCTCCCGGACCTTGAGGAAGAAGAAAACGGCAAGACAGACTCCAAAATAAAGGACTCTGATGCTCCTGTATCACATAAGATTTTTACAGGAAACTTCTCCTCGTTGCCAAGTAGTGAAACAAAGCCATCTGAAATAAACGGAAGATAATTAGGCTTCAGTTTACCAAACACAACATCTGAATTACTAGGCGACACCGCCAAATCAGCAGGTTTCACAAACGAAAAACGAGCTTTAGCTTTTGATTTCAGCACTGGACAACTTCTTTTCCAATGACCTTTCCCTTGGCAATAACGGCAAGTTTGCTCTGCATCAAACGTTACACTTGAGCGATCCTGATTTACCGGTAGAGGACTGACGTTTGGAGTATTATTACGAAAAAAAAACGCGTCTCTTTGTCCACTTACTGAACGCCCTCGTTCACCAGAATGAGCTTTATGCGTTAGTTCGTACTCATCCACCAATACAGCAGCATCTGCCTCATTTGTTGCCTGTTTTTCAGCAATATATATCGCAACTCGTTCCGGCAATGTGTTCTTAAATTGTTCTAAGACTATTAAGTCTGTCATGTTATCAACTGTTTGAACATTAGCGGCGACGCACCAGCGTTGGTATTGTAACCGCAAGTCTCTCGCAAACTCCACATTAGTTTGATCGAAACGTCTTCGCATACCTCTGAAATGCTGCCGATAGGCTTCTGGAATTAACTCAAATGATTTTAAAACTGACGTATTTATGATTTCGTAGTCTTTCGCATCATCCACACTGAGAGCGGAAAACGCTCTCTGTGCTCTCCCCGTAAGAGTGCACTGCAGCATAAGAGCGCGATGGACATCAGACCAACCTGTGCGTCTGCCACCCTTTCAAACAACAGAAAAAAAGTGTCCACATCATTCTCATTAAACGAGGGAAGAAGCCGTAAACTAGTGGAGATATCGAACTTCGAATCCCCTAAACCAGATATTCTCCCTTGTTTTATTAGATCCAAACGTTCAGCTTCAAGTTCAAGCTTTTGCTGCTCTAGTGCTCGTTTCGCACGTTCATTTTGTTCGTTTAGACGCAACCTGTCCATATGCATTTGATGTTCTAACTTACGATTTTCTAATTGTAAGAGCAACAATTCTTTTTGTTCAGCAAAGGTTAAGTTCTCAGCAGGACCCGAAGTCGGAGAAACTATATTATCATCATCATCTTCAGATGCATCGGGAGAAGCTATCAGTAAACCTTTAGCGCACAAGGCTTCATTCACTATCTTTATAACTCTGTTATAATGATCAGCAAGTTCTATTAACTGTTCTTTTGTCAATGCATTTAACAAACCCTTTGAGGGTTCCTCTACAAAGGTTTTTACCAATGACGCCATCCTTAAAACAATGCAGACCCTATTATTAAGAACTCAAACCAACGTTTCTTATTACCACCTGTACGATCTAAATAAAATAAACATGAGCCGGGTAGGCCAGCGATATTTTCAAAACCATATAACCATTTCTCTTAAGCTTACAAAAAGTACCCCACACAATTTAACTAGACGCGGATCTTCAAACAGGCCCGGGGTGGGATGGATTAAACACCAAGCCCGCAGGAGTGGCTAAACAACCAGTAATCTGGCGATTTCCCCAATTCCTCGGTAGTGCCCCGGAGACCAATGCTCTAGCCACAGACCCGTTCAAAAACAAAAAAACCCACATGACCCAAAAAACACGCAACCTACAATGTAAGCACAAAAAGAAAGGTCATGGCTAATTGATTAAATACATATCGCTGAACTTACCCGCACGTCCAACATTCCCGTGTAGCCTCTGATTACCTCCAACAAGACAACAAACATTAATACTAGTCCTAGACATGCCCAAGACACAATAATGTTTAGGTTTAGCCACTGTCCGACCGCACAGCTTTTTCCTCTGTTTACATGACTTGCAATCGCCCAAAAAAAAAAAACAACAACGCCAGACTTAATAACGAAGACACGCGAGCGAGCGTGCGTCCCATCAGCCTCCGATTACAATAGATTATAGGCAAAATTGTGTTTAGACGAGCCCCCACTTTGTTACTACTGGCTCTCAGATAGTAACAAAGAAAGGCAGGAGAAAGTTCGGCAAACAAATGTCTAAGGATTTATTTGTTAACTCAAAGTTTACACTTGCATACAAACAACAATTCAAACACTGAACAAAGCCGGTCTCTCCCACTTCCTCTCGCCACACCCAAGCCCTCTTTATGCCATCAGCTGGGACACGCCTCGCGCGCCGGCATCCCCATCAATTAAGCACAGGAAGTAACCTAGGATAACAACAAGACACGAAACAGAAGAAATACAGAAACACAGACAATCGCTGGATGTAACACTCGCACACATACGCACACGCGCACACGGATATGCACACTCACTCGCGCGCACGGATATGCACACTCACTCACAGACACGGACACTCACGCACACGGATATGCGCACACGGACACACTCACACTGCATGCACTGCATACGCACACACACACTCGCACTGCATACGCACACACACTCGCACTGCATACGCACACACACTCGCACTGCACACGCACACACACACTCGCGCACACATGGATATGCACACTCACTCGCACACACAGACACGGACACACTCGCGCACGGACACGCACACACTCGTGCGCACACGGATATGCACACACGGACACACTCGCGCGCACATGGATATGCGCACACGGACACACTCGCGTGCACACACACACATACAGCTGAAGGAGTGTGTTGAAGTGTGAAGCTGCAGGAAGACTAGCTTAAAGGAATATTCTGAGGTGTGAAGCTCAAATGACAGTATTTGTGTTATAATGATAATTACCACAAAAATTTATTTCAACTCGTTCCTCCTTTTATAAAAGCACAAATGTGTGTTCCAGTGAGACACTTCCAATGGAAGTCAATGGGGTTTAATCTGTAAACCTTCAAATACTGTTTCAAAAGTATAAACACAAGACATAAACAATATGTGTGTTAACTTTAAGCTGCACATTTAAACCTCCAAAGATAGGCCCCATTGACTTCCATTGTAAGTGTCTTTTTTTTTTTTTTTAAACAGAAAGTGGGAAGAGTCAAAATTATTATTGTGGTAATCAACATTGACACGAATGCTGTCGACTGATCTTCACTTGTGTTGAATCTGGAATATTCCTCTAATAGTTACATTTACATTTATGCATTTGGCAGACGCTTTTATCCAAAGCGACTTACAGTGCACTTATTACAGGGACAATCCCCCCGGAGCAACCTGGAGTTAAGTGCCTTGCTCAAGGACACAATGGTGGTGGCTGTGGGGCTCGAACCAGCGTCCTTCTGATTACCAGTTATGTGCTTAGACCGGATATGCACACTCACTCACAGACACGGACACTCATGCACACGGATATGCGCACACGGACACGCACACAGACACACTCACACTGCATGCACTCTTAATCCAGGACATCCCGCTGCCTGGAGCTCAACCGCCATCGATACTGAAGAAGAGCTCTGCACTCGGGTCAGAACACACACATTATTCATTTAACTGTCACGCTTCATACAAACCTACTTAAAAACAAGGAAAAGCCAAAGAAGGACAGAAGCTTATGTAGAAGTGCACACACTCGCACTGCATACACACTCGCACTGCATACACACTCGCACTGCATACACGCTCGCACACGCACACACACACTCACACTGCATACACGCACGCACACTGCATGCACGCATACTGCATGCACGCGCACACACACTCACACTGCATGCACGCACACACACTGATCACAGGACGAGAGGATCACACACACTCGCACTGCATACACGCGCACCGCATACACGCGCAAACGCACTGCATACGCGCACACACACTCGCACCACACGCGCCCACACTCGCACTGCATACACGCATGCGCCCACACTCGCACTGCATACACGCACGCGCCCACACTCGCACTGCATACACGCACGCGCCCACACTCGCACTGCATACACGCACGCGCCCACACTCGCACTGCATACACGCACGCGCCCACACTCGCACTGCATACACGCACGCGCCCACACTCGCACTGCATACACGCACGCGCCCACACTCGCACTGCATACACGCACACGCCCACACTCGCACTGCATACACGCGCACACGCACACTCGCACTGCACGCGCGCACGCGCACTCGCACTGCATGCACGCGCGCGCACTCGCACTGCACACTCGCACGTGCACTGCACACACTCGCACTGCACGCGCGCGCGCACACACTCGCACTGCACACACTCGCACTGCACGCGCGCGCGCACACACTCGCACTGCACACGCGCGCACACTCACACTCGCACTGCATACACACTCACACTGTACACACTCGCACACATACACACTCACTCGCACACATACACACTCACACACGCGCACACGGATATGCACACTCACTCGCGCGCACAGACACGCTCACTCACTCACAGACACGGACACTCACGCACACGGATATGCGCACACGGACACGCACACGGACACACTCACTGCATGCACTCGCACTGCATACGCACACACACACTCGCACTGCATACGCACACACACACTCGCACTGCATACGCACACACACACTCGCACTGCATACACACTCGCACTGCATACACACACTCGCACTGCACACACACACACACTCGCGCACACATGGATATGCACACTCACTCGCACACACAGACACGCACACACTCGCGCACGGACACGCACACACTCGTGCGCACACGGATATGCACACACGGACACACTCGCGCGCACACACACACACACACATACAGCTGAAGGAGTGTGTTGAAGTGTGAAGCTGCAGGAAGACTAGCTTAAAGGAATATTCTGAGGTGTGAAGCTCAAATGACAGTATTTGTGTTATAATGATAATTACCACAAAAATTTGTTTCAACTCGTCCCTCCTTTTATAAAAGCACAAATGTGTGTTCCAGTGAGACACTTCCAATGGAAGTCAATGGGGTTTAATCTGTAAACATTCAAATACTGTTTCAAAAGTATAAACACAAGACATAAACAATATGTGTGTTAACTTTAAGCTGCACATTTAAACCTCCAAAGATAGGCCCCATTGACTTCCATTGTAAGTCTGTTTAAAAAAAAAAAAAGACAAAGTGGGAAGAGTCAAAATTATTATTGTGGTAATCAACATTGACACGAATGCTGTCGACTGATCTTCACTTGTGTTGAATCTGGAATATTCCTCTAATAGTTACATTTACATTTATGCATATGGCAGACGCTTTTATCCAAAGCGACTTACAGTGCACTTATTACAGGGACAATCCCCCCGGAGCAACCTGGAGTTAAGTACCTTGCTCAAGGACACAATGGTGGTAGCTGTGGGGCTCGAACCAGCGTCCTTCTGATTACCAGATTACCAGTTATGTGCTTAGACCACTACACCACCACTACCACTCCAGTTCTAGCTGTAGGGCCATTAACGGAGTGTTGCAGTAGTCCAATCTTGAGATGACAAGAGCTTCACACAGCAGCTGAACCGTGTGTTTAAACAGGAAGTGTCTGATGATCCTGATGGTCTACATTATTAGGTGTAGCTACTGAAGTTCAGCTAGTCATGAAACATTAACCCCAGCTGTTAGTGTTGTTGAAGTCCTCTGAACAGTGGTGTGTGTGTGTGTGTGTGTGTGTGTGTGTGTGGAGGAGAGCTCTGATCACTGATGTGACTCTTAACTCCATGAGGTGAGACTCAAACCAGCACAGTGCACTTCCTGTGATGCTCAGATGAGACTGCACTGCAGGATCTGATGATTGATAGGTGTTGTAGGATGAGAGCGGGTGATTTACAGATCTGCAGTGAACGCAGTGTGTGTTCTCTGTGTGTGTGTGTGTTCCAGGAAAGGGTCTGCGCTGTCCTCAGCTGCTCTCGCTGGAGTTCCTCGTCTGCCACCTGGACGAAAACCTCCAGGACCCCCGCCAGGACCCCCGCCTCCACAAATACTGCTGCTGTATGGAAACGCACGGCGAGCAGGTTCGCGCACGCGCACACACACACACGCGTATAAATACAGAGACACACACACGCGTATAAATACCCACCCACGCACACACGCGCGTATAAATGCCCACACATTCACACACACGTGTATAAATACACGCACACACTACAGTAACATGTGTTTGATGACAGAGGGCGGTGCCGGTTCAGATACTGAAATGTTTGACGCTGGCGGGCGAGACACTGACAGCGAGAGCGACGCAGACGACGACAGCGACTCGCAGGATGACAGCGGCGGAGAAAGAGACGACACAGACGCTGACATGAGAATGACGAGTGATCGCCATGACGACCTAGAGGACGAGAGAGCCGATAAACACACAGGTGAGACTCTGTTTGTTTGTGTTATATATCTGTATAAATATCGCCATACACCATTATATCATTAACCCCCCTGCCGAGGATCGGTTCATTATTTACTCCCCAAATCACACACTTACCGTCTCCAACAGCCCCATTTACATTAAAATTACTAACACGCTACAGATTAAGATCTAAAGACGATTATAAATGTAAAGATGATAATAATCATAATAAATAACACTAATACTTCCCCTTGTGTTCCCAAAATAATGCTGCCAAATGTGTGTTATCGGATTTGTGTTTTGGAGTTAATTCTGCATAAAGAAAAGAAAACTCAATATTAGGGTCAAGATGAACATGTCTTAATTATGATTGAATAAAAATATATTTATTACTGAATCTGCAGAGTTGCGTTCACATTGTTAACCGTGTGGAAATCACTGCACCTCCCGAGATGATCGGAGATTATTTGCAGTTTTCAGATGACTCTTAACAAGCGCTTGATCCATGAGAAGCTCGTGCTGCACGCCTCTGAACAAACGAGCACTGACGGCTTTTGGACATCTTGAGAACTGGATTCAGCTTCGTCACATGTGGCGGGTGCTAGTTTCACATCCTGCGCATCTGTGTAATGTATTTGCTGACTTCACAGATACACGGTTTTGCCATTTCCCGATATTGCCGATCATCTTCTGTCAATGAGAGCACATCTCAAAGATCATGTAGATTTAGACTTTACAACATCAGGAAGATAAGACCCTTCCTCTCTGAACATGCCACACAACTGCTCGTTCAGTCCCTTGTCATAACTAGACTGGACTACTGTAACTCTCTCATTGCAGAACTCCCTGCATGTGCAATTAGACCTCTCCAAATGATCCAGAATGCAGCAGCACGTCTGGTCTTTAATGAACCTAAGAGAGCACATGTTACACCACTCCTCATCTCTCCACTGGCTGCCGGTTGATGCACGTACAGAACAGTCACAATCTAAAATCATTTCTGTAGATCTACACTCCCGCCAGAAGCCTGCGGTTGGCTAATGAACGTCGCCTTGTTGTACCAACACAAAGAGGCACCAAAACACTTTCAGCTTCATCAATCCGTGATGGTGGAAGGACCTTCCCAACTCCATCCATGAAGCTGACTCAATTTCTGTCTTTAAAAAATGGCTAAAACATCTTTTCCATGACTCTTAACCAGTCACTAAAAACAAATATTTCTTGCTCTTTAATCTGTTTTGAATGCTCTTCTGATGCTAGTGAAACTTTGTCTCCTTAAGATGATTGGCTGATGTTCTCCTCTTTTGTAAGTCACTTTGGATAAAAGCGTCTGTATGTGAATAAATATAAATGTAATGATGTAATTGTCACAATCGGCATCGGGATCTTCGTAACATATGGGTGATATCTGATATCATCCTTATAATATCTCTGAAATACAGTTTATTAAATCAATACTGTTGAAAAGTAAAGAGTCATTGAATCATATTAATCTCACCATTGACAGGAAACGCCTGTTACCATGGCGCTGTAGATGTTTGTACAATATATTGTTTGTTGTGCACAGGTCGCAGTGTGCGGTTTGCTGACATGCCTCCACCTGGAGAGAAGAGGAAGAAGAGGGCGATGAAGAAGACCAAGACCATCACACCACTGCAGGCCATGATGCTGAGGATGGCAGGTGTGTGCGTTTGTGTGCACGCGTGGGTTTGAGTGTGTGTGTGTGTGTGCGTTTGATGAGGTGAATGTTGAATACATGTTTACACGTGTGAGTGTGTGTGTGTGTGTGTGTGTGTGTGTGTGTGTGTGATGAGGTGAATGTTGAATACATGTTTACACGTGTGTGTGTGTGTGTGTGTGTGTGTGTGTGTGTGTGTGTGATGAGGTGAATGTTGAATACATGTTTACACGTGTGAGTGTGTGTGTGTGATGAGGTGAATGTTGAATACATGTT
>NC_068283.1:50559338-50629338 GCF_025860055.1 Xyrauchen texanus
CCTGAGGAAGAGGATGAGGATGAAGAGGAGTTCACAGACTCTGAGGATTCAGATGATGATGATGATGATGATGGTGTAACTGCTGAAGCTGCTCACTCATTGGCCAATGCCAGACTTCCTGCTCCATCTGCACCAATGGCAGCTCAGCAGCCTCCACACATGCAGGCTCCACCAATCACAGGGCCTCCTCCTTTAGGACCACCTCCTGCCCCTCCAATGAGGCCACCAGGACCACCATCTGGGCCGCCTCCAGGACCGCCTCCTGGTGTGTCTCCTCTGTTCAATTCAGCCCTTATGTGTTCTTTATTATTGTTATTATATAGATGTTATTTCTGGGCAGCGGGGTTTTGTGTAGTCGAACCACAGTCTTCATCTGAACATATGATAAGATAAATCTCAAGTATTAGAGATTGTGCACCATTCCTGAGCAATTCCAGCATTACAGATGTGACATTTACAGTCCAAGAATTAAGTGCTTTTATTAAATTATAAGCTTCACATTTCTGCCGGTCAAACGCTCCAATAATTGACCCCATTGACTTCCATTGGAAGTGTCTCACTGGAACACACATTTATGATGTTTAAAGAAAAGGAGGGACGAGTCGAAATACATTTTTGTGCTAATCAACATTAGGACACAAATGCTGTCGGTTGAGATTAACTTGTACCTCAGAATATTCCTTTAAGGATGCTCGATTGATTTAAGATTGAAATGGCCACATGGCCTTGCATGATCACTAAAGCTCTAAAGGCTGCTTTTAAGAATATGGTCTCCATTCAGAGCGAGGTGGCGGCGCTCTAGCGGGTGTGCAGTGGCAGTATCAGAAGATATTTATCACAAAACAACATTTGTCAAAATGATCCCCGTTGAAGCAGATCAAAAGTCATCACGGTAAAAGAACGAGTGATGGATGTTTGTGATCCAGTTACGGTTCGATTAACATGCTGGATGAAGCCGGACAGTCGCATTATATTATGTATTTTAGTGTAAACAATCTGTGTGTGTGTTCAGGTGCTCCTCCGTTCATGAGGCCTCCAGGGCTGCCAGCCGCTCTCAGGGGTCCGATACCGCGCATGCTGCCTCCGGGACCCCCGCCGGGCCGACCGCCAGGACCTCCTCCCGGACCGCCGCCAGGTCTGCCCCCTGGACCTCCTCCCAGAGGACCCCCACCCCGCCTGCCCCCTCCAGCTCCTCCAGGTCAGTCTGTGTGTGTGCACACGTGTGTTTTAATATTAGTGTGTGTTTAATGTGTTTTAATGTGAGATCTTGATTTGATTTGCAGGAATGCCTCCACCCCCCCCTCCTCCCCGTGCCGGACCCCCCCGCATGGCCCCCCCACTCTCTCTCTTCCCTCCACCGCTCAACCCCAATGTGCTGAGTGCCCCGCCCAGCATCGTCACGCGTCAGAAGCCTTTGGCGGCGTCCATCTCCGGCGACAGCTCTCAGAACGCGTCCGCACGTACTTCCACACTGCAGCTGCCCCCGCCCCCTGGCACCGCTCCCCTGCTCGCCCCCACCATCGAGAAACGTGCCAACATCTCCGGACCCCTGCGGCACAGCCAGGCGGCGCCACCATCTCCGCCAAACCTCAGATCATCAACCCCAAGACGGAGGTGACCCGCTTTGTTCCCACGGCGCTCCGCGTGCGCAGAGACCGCACTGGCACGATGGAGAGAATGGGCGGCAGGAGAGAGGACGAGCGTGAGCAGCCCAAACAAGTATCTATAAACCCGTCCCAGCCCGCTGGCATTGCCGCGCACAACATGAAGACTAAAGACCAGATGTACGAGGCCTTCATGAGGGAGATGGAGGGGCTGCTGTGACCACTCCTTTTAATTAGTAAACAAAATCTTCTGCGACACGTTTGGTTGAAGGTTATTGGCGCTCTTATTTGCATTATTTTATACGTTTCCTTTTAGCAGCTGCGTGTTTGTTACTGTCACATATAATAATGTTTCATCTTTAAACATGATTAAACCTCAAACCTCAAACTCCTGCTGCTCTCATTAATCATTTAGTTGTAATAAATGCTGCTTTCATTTATAATCTTAATTATATTTCAATACTCCGATATTCACTTCCAACTTTAATCTGTTTTCATCTGAAATGTCAGATCTGGCAACACTATATTTCACCCATCCCTTTAGCACAGCGTACGGTCACTTAAAATAATATTTTAAGTTATAACCAGTTAACATTTGGAAAGGAGGCTGCAGAACTTCTGAACCGGAACATAAAAATGTGTTTTTGCTCAGAACGAACTAAATTAAAAACGTTCATCTTTATTCACTGCTCAAACATTATTCTAACACATTTGAATGTGTAACGGTAGCCAGCTGGGGTGTGATTGGTGTGTGAAAACCTCACTCCTCTGGCCTCAAGAGGTGCATTAGCCTCCTCATTAGCTCCCCATCTCCCATGCTGGAGACCCCGGTTCAAATGACGCTTGGGTTGAGCAGGACCGGTTACAGTGGTGCCGTGACCCAGATAGGAGTGTGGTTTAGCGACTGACACTAGAGGCTGTAGCTATTAATCTCCTCATTAGCTCCCCATCTCCCATGCTGGAGACCCCGGTTTGAATCCTGCTCGGGTTGAGCAGGACCGGTTACAGTGGTGCCGTGACCCAGATAAGAGTGTGGTTTAGCGACTGACACTAGAGGCTGTAGCTATTAACCTCCTCATTAGCACCCCGCCTCCCATGTTGGAGACCCCGGTTCGAATCCCGCTCAGAGTGGGTCGAGCAAGCCTGGTTACATATGAAACCTACCAGACTAAGTTGAAAATGTGTGGAGCATTTTGTTCAGAGTTTAATTGGATGTTTAAGTAAAATGTTTCAAAAATGTATTGAAATGTCATAGAACATTTGTTTATGGAGTTGAGACATTTTCTACGGAGCCCCTGAAGTGACCTGTGCAAAAAAAAAATTCTAAGAGACTTTCGCGTCCGCACGAGAAACTATCGTGTCCGCACGGTGATGACGCCATAAAATATGACGACAGACATTAGAAGCTTCATTCTAAAACCTCAATAGATGTTTCGAATGTAAATATGACATGACATTTGGTACAGTCTAGTATGAACGGTCAGAATGACCACTATGGCCATTCTAGTAGTTATAGACTTCTGGTAGTTCTCGTGTTAAATGCAAGTACAAGTCTATTGCTTGATTAGTGTCCTTTGGAAGATCAAAGCGTGTCTCAGCCATGACAGTATTACAAATGTCATAGACAGTAATGTCTTTGTATTGAAGGCCAAGTTTAAAATATATCTCTATAAATTCATGCACATCCATGCTCTTAGTATCTTTGAGTAAATGAATGATGGCAATGACACAATCGGAAAAGAGCTATACACACACCGGAAACTGTAACGCGTGCGCACGCGAAAGTCTCTTAGATTTTTTTTTGCACAGGTCACTTCGGGGGCTCCGCAATTTTCCTCACGATGACTAGTTTTATCATTATAATTATAGGAACTGTATATCATTAGCACATTATCCTCTTTTAACTTAAAAAATGTAAGTATGTTGAAGTGACTTACATTGGCTTAAGTATTGGCCTGGATGCTGCATCATTTATAATCAATGGTTTCAGATGCCATTGTGGAAATTCACTATGCATGGTAAACCAGGATTAATGAATCCATAAATGAAGTGTGCAATAACAGGACTACTGAGATGAAATAATTTTCAGATGATCGTGTGATGCTAACATCAGTAATAAGGTTACTTATATGACTGAACACTTCATCTCACATGAGTGGGCATGATTTCATACATATGTGTCAATATTACTGTTCATTTCTTTAGAAGTAAAATACTGAGTGCAGCTTTAATGTTACTGTGAATATCGAACCTAAAACCGCTCTAAAGGAGATTCAACACCAGCATCTGAAAGATTGAATCCCCAAATGATCTATGAACATCATTTCCCAGAAGCCGCACTGAAAGTCGTCCATCACTTCCGGTCATGCGCAGTGTTTTCACCAAGTAACGTGTGTAACGCGCAGCATAACATGTCGCAACAGAGAGAAACAAATACAGAAGAAGAGAAAATAAACACAAACTGCCAACAACACAACAGAAGACACACGAGAGCTTCAGAGATCTGGTGAGATTCACAAGATGGTTTGTTTCTTTAAATCTGTCAATTCTCACTCTTTGAGGCTTTTATTTATAGAATTGATTAAAATGAGCTTCTCTACACATGCATTTAAATAAATATATATTTAGTTTTCATGAGTGCATTACGAAGATAAAGTACTAGATGTGAAATGTGTGTTGTTTAAATATTCTCTGTAATATAGTGTATAAAAAGACAGATTCATGAATTAAATCTGGTTTAATTTAATCTACTGTTATTTGTGTTGTCTGGGGATTTTCTGTAGAAGATCATTTGAAACTATGGGTGTTGTGAAGACGATTATACCAATAAAAATAACTTATATATATAAAACTTCTCGACTAGCTTGTTTGCACATGACGTCACTGACCTGCGTCCGCGGTCTGGAGGAGCCGAGTCGGATAATGCTCATGTGTAAAGTGAACACTTAGCCACATAAGTTGTATTAACTTCCCTTTGACTATGTTTATGTAACGTTAGCTGTTTCCGTACTTTGTAAAGTTAAAGTAATTGTTTGTTCTTCTCTTTGAGTTTGTACCTCTGTAACCGTGATCGTTGACCCAAACACTAACAAAACATGTCTCCATTCTTTTGTTTTCTGGAGTAGAAGTATGTCTGGAGGACAAGGTAGTTGCTTATATCTACCGCCTCGATAGCAGGAAAGTATTCAGTTAAAATCACGTCCAACATATGTTGTTTTTACTGTTTATAAAGTAGTACAGTACGGACTTTCCTCCATTCTGCTTTTCACTTCCTGCCCTCCATCTGAATTTCGCGCGCCATCAGAATCACGTGACTGCAAACAAGCTATACAGTAAAACAAGTGTGTGTGGTAGGATGGAAGAAGCCGACCAAGATCCAGGTGGAGGCCATTCCTGTCACTCTAGAATGTGAGCAGCTCCATACACACAATCAAATACACACAAATAACACTCTCTCTCTCTCACACGCATACACACTCACGCACCCACAGTTGTAATGGGTTAGTGCTGTTACAGCTGCAGTGTGTGTGTGTCAGGTTGTGATATCATCAGTTTAGCAGAGACCGGTTCAGGGAAGACTGGAGCGTTTGCTCTTCCCATCATGCATTCGCTCATCAAGTCAAATGGTGTCAAGTCTTAAAGACGGCCACACGAGATCGCCGTGCAGTTTGAGGCGCTCGGCTCCAGCATCGACGTCAAGACAGGTACACAACTGGGGCTGTCGATCTAACATTTTAATAACCATTAATCATACACTTTAATAACTATTAATCATACACTTTAATAAGACATTTTCTAACCATCTGAGAAATTCAAGCTTTAAGTCGTACCTTCACGCTGTTGCTTAAGTCAGTAACGGCAATGAGGAAGTGTTCTTGCGTTCAAACACAGCCGGACTGTTGCAGGGATCTCCAGATGGGGGTTTAAGTTTAATTTGTGTTAGCTTCTAAAATAACAAAAGACTACAAATTTACACCATTTATAACCGTGCAAAACGAACTGAAACTCACCATATCAGCTGCCGTATGGTTTAGTTGCAACATAGAGACTGGCTAAGCACATAATGTCTATAACAGTCTTTTCAAATCACATGGAAATGTTTATTGTACGTATGCATTCAAACAAACATAGAATACTTGCCATATATGTTTACTGTCCATATCCACACACCGCGTATAGCAGCAGCACAGTAGACGATAAACTCACCAAATCTGCTTTTGCGTTGCTGTATAGCGGCCATTGCTATAGAAAGAGTGACTGGTGAAACGCTTGTCATTTATGTCTATAACAGCTGCTCGAACAGTCTTCATTTTTATTGTATTCAAATAAACAGAAGTATTGAATACTATTTTCCAGCGCATATCTACACACTCATGTCTATGACGACGGCGAGAAAAACAATCACATTTCAAACACAGTGCTTTATTCACATGAAACATGTTAATTATTTTGAATTGTGAATCTGTGTAAATATATATAATTGTTTTCAGACAGGCCTGCAATGCAATGGCAATGACCATAGCCTATCACTAGTCTTCCCTTCCCCCCAGTGACCAGTGACATCACGGCACTTTTACCTCCGACTCGTATCAGAGCTCATCATATGCTTTACACACACACACACACGAGTTAATCTGATATATTTACAGTTTTATTCACACAATTGCCACAAACTGTCTTTAAAAAGAAAACAAATTACAAATGAGGAGATCAGAGAAAGGTTAGCAAAACCCTCCAGAATCACCCAATGAAGTCCAGTGCTTTAAGATGTTCCTTACTGAGGAGCTAATTGAGGAAATGCACCGCTATGCCTCAGAGCTGCAGGAGTTAACACCACCTGAAGTGACAGGCAAGATTGCAAAGTGGGTTTCAACAAATGCTCATGAAATGTACACATTCCTGGTGGCAGTGCTGCTAATGGGAATTGTGAAAAAAACCTCACTTCGTGATTATTGGAGTACAGATCCCATGCTCCTGACACCATTTTTCGGGACTTTGTTTTCCCAGGACCGCTTCCTTCTGCTCCTCCGCTGCCAACACTTCTCCAACAATGCGATGGCAAACATCAACGACTCCCTGCAAAAAAATCTGAAACATTTTCTCTGCTTTCACGTCATCCTTTCCTGCCCTACAGGGATCTGTGTGTGAGTCGTTGATGAAATTCAAGGGTAGGCTGGCATTTCGCCAGTTCATACCAACTAAACGCCACAGATTTGGGGTCAAATTCTTTGTGTTATTTGATGTGCTTACTGGTTACGTGCAGAACATTATCATATACACCGCATCCGACATGCAGCACTATGAAGGCCTTGGAATCTCTGAGTCCATTGTCATGACGTTACTGGCGCCATACTTGAAAAGCTGAAGGTTGTCTCTGGACACAGGAGTTGTGGGACAGTACGAGGACCAGGTTGAATGTAGAGGAACACAACTGGCAGTGAAATGGCATGACAAGAGGGATGTTCACCTTCTTACCCCGGTCCATCCATCCAACATGTCAGCCACTGGAAAGGTCGATGAAGCCTCTCTGTGTGCAGGAATATAACAAAAAGATGGGAGCAGTGGACAAGGCTGACATGATGAAAGACTTTTTTGATTGTACCAGAAAAACCATCAAATGGTACAAGAAAGTCTTTTACCTCCTTGACACTGCAGTACTGAACAGCCACATTGTCCACCACCAACTTACGGGTGAGAAATGTGCATATCAGATTAAGAACAACATATAATTTACATATAAATAGTTTATTTTTATCGTTTTAATATTTTTTTTCATTTAAACTCAATTAAACTTAAACTAAAATGAACATAAAACAATAATGACCATGCTGTCATATTCCACACTCCTCCTCACTTCCTACCATGTGCTCTGCTATCAATAGAAGTCATCACATCCCTGCAATTCAGGATGAACCTGATGAGAGGACTGCTGGAAGAGCACAGTACTCCTCAGTGTCCATCCAAAGCAGGCCGCCCTGCGCCTGACAGCTAGGCATTTCCCCTCCGAAGTCCCTCAGCTTCCCAGGGCAGCAGGACCGGGCGGCAAAGCAGAGGCGCCTCACCAAATTCACGTGTGTGCCATGCAACGCTCCCTTGTGTGTTGCCCCATGTTATGAGGAGTACCACACACTGAAGCATTACTGATTTCTAAATAAAATAAGCATATATTAATTCAAAGTTATTGTTATGAAATTTGTATTAGTTATTGTTAATTTCCATTGTTATTGTAAATTGTGTATTTTTTCATATAATTGGTTTATTATCTAGGAAATGTGTGCATTGCTGGATTTTGTTTACCACAAATGCAATGTAATTGAATGTAATGAATGCTGTTTATTAGTTGTTAAGGTTGCTTGTATTTATTAAAATATTAATATTGTTAATCATTATATTGATATTTCTTTAAAAAATATTATCTATAAACAAATGCATAATAAAATCATAGATCAATAAATCAAATATTATTAAGAATAATGCTATTTCTGAACTTATCTCTTGTCTCTCACAGAGCAAACATTTCATGCTAGTAACACATTTGAGCATCTAATGGTGACGGAAGGAAACAGTGTGACTACACGGCATATTTACCATGTTTAACATTTGTAATGCAAACACACGAACAAAAATGGCAAAAAACTTTATTTTAATTGTACAGCCAATTGACATGTTGAAATATGAGATAGTTGAGCCAAACCCATCTGACACAAGACAGATCATAATCCAAGAGACCGATTTCAGTCATAACTCAATTTTGTAAAATGAGTATTTTGCCTTTGCATTAGAGAATATTGCTGATGAATAACATTCCTAATATTAGCATTAGAATAGACTATACCTCACACAACAGCTTTTAATCAAAGTGGACATGTGCAATATACCCACAACATTAGTTTATATTTGACATTCGTGACAATACTCAAACTCTCCGTGCCTATGACATATTCAAGCCAAACCAACTTGGAAATGCATGAATAGGTTTGCCTAGCACAAAGCTCAATAAAAAAATTAAGATATTTTCATATCAAATATTATTCGCCCTATAAATCAATTAAACAATTTAAACATTTGATATTATGACATCACAACAAATATGAAATGTTCTTAAAAATATCCCTTTCATGACACACAACTCTGTGGAATTTACTTTCCATATATTTTCAAAGAAAAAAAGTGTAGTTTGTGTGTGAGTGGTGTTGTGGGCTAAAGCACATAACTGGTAATCAGAAGGTTGCTGGTTCGATCCCCACAGCCACCACCATTGTGTCCTTGAGTAAGACACTTAACTCCAGGTTGCTCCGGTGGGATTGTCCCTGTAATAAGTGCTCTGTATAATACATTGGTAATCAGGAGGTTGCTGGTTTGATCCCACAGTCACCACCATTGTGTCTTAGTAGGCACTTAACTCCAGGTTGCTCCGGGGGGATTGTCCCTGTAATAAGTGCTCTGTATAATACATTGGTAATCAGAAGGTCACTGGTTTGACCCCCACAGTCACCACCATTGTGTCCTTGAGTAAGGCACTTAACTCCAGGTTGCTCCGGGGGGATTGTCCCTGTAATAAGTGCACTGTAAGTCACTTTGGATAAAAGCGTCTGTCAAATGCATAAATGTAAATGTAGTCCAGGATAAACCTTCTGGAAGTCCTGGCTCTATATTGACCCAACTACCCACCAATATTGCTTCACTCTTGGACCAATTAACTTTTGTGTCAGAAATTCTTTTAAAATCATTCAGCATCTCCAACAAAACATTTACATCTCTTTGTCCATTACTTAAAACAACAACATCATCAGCATATGCTGATAACTTAAAAGCATAAGAACATCTTGGGACATGTAAACCATACAATTCTGCTCTTATTTTGTTTAAGAGGGGCTCTATAGCCAAAGTATACAGCATACCAGACAAGGCACAGCCTGTCTGATACCTCTAAAAACTCTAAAAGGGGCACACAAGTTTCCATTAAGTTTCAAAACACTTTCAACTTCGTTGTACAACACTTTTATCAAGGAAATAAAATCATTACTAAAACAAAGGCTGTTAAAACATTCCATAAGTACATGTGTTCCTCCACTCTGTCGAAAGCTTTTTCTTGGTCAATGGACACTAGACCAAAATCAAAATGTCTAGAATATCCCTAATAAAAGAGATATTATCAACGATTCGTCTCCCTGGAACACAATAAGTCTGGTCAGGATGAATAATTCGGCCAAGAACTTCACTTAATCTATGTGTCAGAACTTTAGAAAGTAATTTGTAATCAGTGCACAACAAGCTCACAGGTCTCCAGTTTTTAATCTCATTTAGATCACCTTTCTTTGGTAGTAATGTGAGGACTGCCCTTCTACAGCTTAAAGGTGTTTCATTCAGTACCTGCAATAAATCTGGGCACACCTCTTTCCAAAACGTCCTAGAAAATTCAACTGGTAGCCTGTCAATTCCCGGTACTTTACCACCTTCCATGTTTTGAAGTGCTTTTTCTAGTTCTACTAAAGTTACAGCTTTACTAAGTTCAGCATTGACTTATTCAGGAACTTGAGGCAAATAAAAAAAAACTCACATTCACCATGAGTTAATTCACTCTCATATAATTTTCTGTAGAAACAAACTGCCCTGTTTCTGATCTCAGAAGGGTCTGACAACAAAGCTCCAGACTCGGAGTGTAGAGAGTGAATAAGCTTTTTGTGCCCATTCTTCTTTTCTAAATTAAAGAAGAATTTAGAAGGTGCATCCATCAGCTCAATGTTCTGAAATCTTGACCTGACCAGAGCTCCTTGTGTGGTTACATCCAATAGGTCATTTAAAAAAATATTTTTCTCTTTAAAACTCTTAATAATGGTCAAATCACCGGTGATATCAGCAAGTTCTTGCAAATCGTTTAATTCTTTTTCTAACATTTCAATCTCAACTTTTCTATCTCGTGCCAGTGATAAGCAGAACACCGAGAATTGTGGCTTTCTTCAGAAGCTCTCGCCTGGAGACCTAGTGTTAGCGGACCGTGGATTTGATATTAAAGAAAGTGTTGCCCTTGTGGGTGCTACACTGAAAATACCTGCCTTCACCAGGAGCCACCACCAACTTAATGCAAAAGATGTGGAACAGACCAGGAAGTTAGCTCATGTCAGGATCCACGTGGAGCGAGTGATAGGGTGTATGCGCTCTAAGTTTAACATATTAAATGACACAATACACCTGGGATATGTGGTGCCTTGTGAGGGGGAGGATAAGACTTTGCTGGATAAAATTGTGGTTGTGTGCTGTGCTTTGACCAATATGTGTCCAAGTATTGTTGTGAAGCCGTCGTGTTAGAATTATACACCATGCTCACATCTAATATGTTTTAGCCATCTCTGTAAATAAAATACACAAAGACTGAATTAAATTCTGCCTCCTTTTTCTGTATTTAGGAAGAATTGTGCAAAATCAGTGTTATTTGGTTGCAAACACAATTACATAACTTAAATAGTAGTAACAACCAACTTAATTTCAGTTTCTTTACATATTTAACATGTAAATACATTTAGATGAAGACATTTATAAAGAGTTCATAGAAAAGACAACTGGAAATGTATGAGGTAGGTTGTGGATGATAAGTCACAGACATGTGCGAGCATCGCATTGCCATAACTCTTCTCTGGCTGGACACAAATATAAGTAAACACTTTGCAGTTTGAATGATGTCCTCCTATGAACAAAATGACGGAGTATGTTTTTATGTTTCCACTGTTCGATCGCGCCCGCGCGAGGAGTGTGGTGCTTAAAACATTAGCATACCGTTGAACGGACGAGATTTCTGCCCCACTTTTAAAATCTCCAGGTCCTGGACCCATCCATCTGTAAAAAAGACCTGGGCCTGCTGCAGCGACTTGAAGTTACTGAAAACTTTGTGTGTGTATGCACTAACATTTAATATCATGTAGTTGTATATATATATGGGTGCTGGAAGTGACCAGTCACTATGCTCGTAAGAATCCAGTCCTTTGATTCCCTTTATTTTCTCGTCATACCTCGTCTTTGCATTAGGATTTAGTTTTAGGCGGTATGGTCCGACAATGTTTTCTTTAGCCCGCTGCATTTTGTAGGATTATATTCTGTTTTTCACGCTTTTTATTATTTTCATGCCAGAACAGCCTGCTATGCGATGCCAGCCCATGTAAACTGGCCAAACATACCCATAATTCTTTGCGTTCTGATGACGTTGCCGCCCAGTTGGTCACATGTCTTAGCAATCTCTATATTTGGCGGTGCGCGTATACACTGGATATTGCGGTATGACCGTCAGAACTAAAAACAGGTTGAATTCCTGCGAAAGCAATTTCATATTCATTAATTTATTCTGTCTGTCTGTCAGAAAGAAAGAAAGAAAGATTTTAGCACACCTCACAACCTGTCACTGCATGATATATTGAATTCCAAAATAAGAGCCCCCCAAAACTCGAATATTACCTTTTTTGTCCATACATTCAGAAAATCATAAAAATAAAAGTCCTAGCTTCCACAGACCAATTTCACCTCAGGTGGGGAGGACACCTTCTCAAGGTGTGAACTACAATGTTTCAGGACATTCGGTTATTGAATTTCACATTTACATTTTTGTATTTAAATGTTATTTACAAATTATTTAAAACACACAGAATATGTGAACACTTCTTTCAATGGACAGAATGTAATTAACAATATTATTTGACCAAAAAAAAAGACAATAGCATAATTTAAATAAAAAGATAAATAACATAAATGTAGTAATTCTGTTAACTCGACAGATTTAACAGCACTAAATGCAGTCCCAATTATTGACTCTGGCCCATTTCAGCTTCTTCTGAGACATGCCCAGGCACTTTTCATGGTACCACCTCTTGCAGCGGTCACACTGGATCTAAAATAAGTTAGAAATATCACTGAACTGCTACATCCACATTTAAAATACTCCTTTTCACTTTCCAATTCTCCTTTTACAAGTGAACAAAAAACTCACCCACTTTGTCACACGTTGCCTACTTCCACTTGGCTCTTTCTGTGCGCACATGGAACAGTGATTGGTCTCATCAAACACTAAAGTATTAGAAATAAATAAATTGGTAACAATAATTGAATGTTCAATGTCCATGTCCTTTTTAAAGGAACCACCTTACAATATCAACATTACATACAGTGAAGACTGCATTTATTTATATATATATATATATATATATATATATATATATATAACCAGCTGAGATATTTAGGTAATTACTAAATGTTGCTTTTAAACCAGGTTTTAAAATACTGTACTGTATTACCTAGAGTGAAAATAACAATGTGTGTAACTTGTGTCAAGACATTATTTTTACTATTATAAACTGTCCATTTCTACCCCTTTCATTTTTGTGAACCTATTTATGTCACAGTATATCTATGGTGTTGCTGTTTATGTCTCATTTCATGTATTGCATGTGTTACGTCTCATTGCTTGCAATATTTCCATGCCTTCAGGCCTCTGCATAGTCATCTGGAATCTTTTTTTGTTATTTGCCAGGCTTGTTTACTTGCATTACTGGCATGTATTACCCGGGATCAATTTTCCTTTTGCCTGCTCTGAGAATGTCATCTTTATTTGTAATTTCAGATGATCCCCTCTGTGTTTATGATTGCATGTGCTGCATTAGAAGCCATTGCCAACAAACTATATACACCCTCCTGTGGCATCAGTAATACTGTGCTGCTGTTTTTTTTTTTTTTATCTTGTTAAAATTCTACATAATGCTGTTAAATAATGACACTCTATGGTGAAAAAGTATTTTTAGCAATAAAATATTTAATATATAAAATATTTTTTGTTACTGACCATTTTCTGAAATCTTTACAGCTTTTTGTAGTAACCATTTTATAACAGCTGTAAGCTGCTCTGTGTTATAGCTCACCATAAGTTGTCCTGAAATGACTGGCCACCATGGCTTCACAGGCCGTATTCTGTCTGTCTTAGCTGATACTACTCTGGCAACCCTACATTTTCTGGTAGCTTTAATGTAATAATATACAACCTGGCTGTGAGTGCTGACCGTCAGAAGACATCTTAACTAGTGTGAATTCTTTCTTTGAATTTTATTGAATTATTGTTATAACCATCTATTTCCCTCTGAAGCTGCATTTTTTCTACTACTGTTTTTACATTACACTAGACTTCTGCATTGAGCATTTGAATTCTGACTAGAGTCTAAACTGTTAAGCTGCATTTTATTTTGTATCCCTCCACACAACAGACAAACACTTGCTTTACAAACCTGATTCTTTTGTCGTTTCCTTTTTTGATGTTCCAAAATGTAAAACTGGAACACCTGGAAATGCCCTCACTATTGCCCTGGCCATCTAAACAAATAATAACATTTACAAACATTGTGTGGACTGTGTCAGACTCCAGCACAGGTCAGCATTCCCAACTACAATATTCCAATTATTTTGTATTGTGTCATGTTTTGTAAATTGTTGAAACAAACATCAACTTAATTTATGAAAGATATATAGATATTAAGAGATAGATATTAAAAAAACTTCACATATCAAGGTGACAATAACGCCACAGCTACTGGCGTCCTATTGGACTGGATGTGTCAGAACTCCTTTCCATTTTATGTCCACCCACTCCATTTTTCCATGGCACGTTTTCCTCATCTGTAGGTACTCACTGTATGTGATGTATTACGGGAATATGTATTAATTAGGAAAAGATTACAAAAAGCTTTGCTTTCAAATGATAAGTAAATTCTAAAATTATAACTCTTCTTCTAATCGTGAAAGTCTAAGTACACCCAAATAATGATCTTAAACTCTTAATTTCATTAAGTTTAAACCAAATTACAAGGTATGGCATGTAAATAAATCCATTAATTTAATGTAATTCAAAGTCTTTACAACATTTGTAATGTCTCCATAAATTGTGATGTCATTAATTTAAAAAATATATGATATAGTGAATTTCTTAAATTTTTTACCAGGCTATTGGATTAATATCTGGTGTAACCCTTTTAGTGAATGTAAATCAGTGAATATGTATCTCCACCAACGACCACTCCTTGGTTTAGGCATTTAATGAGTTATAAAATGAATGGAATCAGCTTTCTCCGTGTTATTTTTTGATGGATCCATCAAGTACACTGTGTGGTTGACAGCATTTATGTACTGAAAATGATAAGGGGGAAATGCAACCAATACATCTTTTAATAATACACCAGACAATGTAAATAATGACATATAGATATCATTCTGCTACTCACCAGAAGTTTCCAGTGGACGTCGCAGATGTTCACGAATGAATGAATTGCCTGGTAATTGTCAAAGTTGACCTAATGAAGAAGTTAAATAATAATTACATTTGCACTTTAAACCATAATTAGTAAATTTAGCTTTTCAAAGCAATATAGAAAGCTTGCATATTCACTATACATTCAGTATGTAGTGCTGCAATAGATTATTTATAATTTTTCATACATAAGGTCCCTGCACAAACACACAAAATTGCACATCCACACTGTAGTCCATGCAACCACTGTGATCACTTTGACAAACTGTGCAGGACAAGCTGTGAGCTTTCCCCATGCAGAATCACCCATGCTGTGTAGTGATTGAGAATATATATGGAGCTCCCCATCTCCAGCTGATTGACAGCAAGATGAAACAGGCCTTCAATTATCTAAATAAGAAATGTGGGAGAAATGTTTTTATTTCTTTGAAGTTGAAATTGGTCTGTGGAAGCTTGGACTTTTATTTTTATGATTTTCTGAATGTGTAGACAAAACATCTAATCTTATTTTGGAAGACAACATCAGAATGTCCTGAAACATTGTAGTTCACACCTTGAGAAGGTGTCCTTCCCACCTGAGGTGAAATTGGTCTGTGGAAGCTAGGACTTTTATTTTTATGATTTGTCTGAATGTATGGACAAAAAAGGTAATATATGAGTTTTGGGGGGCTCTTATTTTGGAATTCAATATATCATGCAGTGACAGGTTGTGAGGTGTGCTAAAATCTTTCTGTCTTTCTTTCGTTCTGTCTTTCTTTCTTTCTGACAGACAGACAGAATAAATGAATGAATGTGAAATTGCCTTCGCAGGAATTTAATCTGTTTTTAGTTCTGACGGTCATACCGTAATATCCAGTGTATACGCGCACCGCCAAATATAGGGGCGGCTAGTTTGACCGCTCATTTCAACGTGGTGGCTGGCTTGACCGCAGTCTCTTTTCGCTTGCTGCTTTGAAGGACGATGCTCCAAACTTCGCTTCTGTGGCGTCTTAAAAAC
The DNA here is from genome assembly GCF_025860055.1 of Xyrauchen texanus. Lineage (NCBI taxonomy): Eukaryota > Metazoa > Chordata > Actinopteri > Cypriniformes > Catostomidae > Xyrauchen > Xyrauchen texanus. Next base: position 50,575,216 of record NC_068283.1, read on the forward strand.
ACACAGTCATTATCGTTGCTTCATCATCATTAACAGAGAGTATGTCTGCGGCATGGTCAGGGTATATTCTGGCAAACCGTTTGCCAATCACGTCTAGCAAACGGCAAAGCAAAATGTGGCACACGCCATTTACCAACAAGCGATGGGTAACTCGCAAAGCACGATGTTCCTTCCCGTTTTCCCAGCACGATACCATAGAACGGCATAAAGTAAGAGGGGTGAGAAGTAAGAGGCGGGGCACCAGTTAAAACATTTCAAAGTTAAAGTTCACGCAAACAGGTATTAATAGACAAGTTTTAGTCAATAAATATTGATTGTTTATAGCTGAAATACTAGAACCCAATTATATTTGGAACATTAGAGGATATTAATCCAATAAATAAAGAATACAACAATGGCATGAAAACCCCATTATTATGTAATATCTTAATAAAATAGGCCTATCGGATTTCTAATATCTTAAAGTTCATGCTGATACATTTGAGAACCACCTGAAATGTCTACCACATGATGAAATATTGATGATGGTGTGGTGTGGACATTCACATTGCAAAGAAAATCATCTACACTCTTTTTATTTATTTTTATTCAGTTGTTAATATAACTCTTAATATAATTGTATTGTTCTCTTAATAGTGTTTACATTTCATGCTACAAGAAGCCAAAAAAGTTAATACACGACAAGAAAAGTTTTTCTAGTCATGTTAGAGGTACAATATAAAGCAGTTCTATGCACATGTTCTTGCGATGTTAATTAGGTCAGTTACACAGTCTTGGTATGACCTGTAATGCTCATTTACAGTGTAGTTAAATACATTTCCAAGGTCAAAATAAAGTGAAGGAAACTCTGTCTCTGCCCTAATTTTGTTCTTTTCAGACTGAAATGGGTCAATGCCAAATGCTGATGGAGTGGTCAAACTGTTTCCCATCTCCTGTCTGTATAGCTCGGCAGCTTCTGAGGCCCTCGGCAGCAGTGGCTCTGAAATCCTTGCCGCGCAGCCATCTCTGGCCAGCAGATTGGGAATGCCTTTGCCTATAAATAGAAACATTTGAGTTGTAAGAAAAAAAAACAAATACTGATAATATTGAATTAAATAATACTGTAAGAACATCCTACCAGTTTGCAGAGTTCAGATCCTGCCTTGCTCTAACACCTACTGTAACTAATTGTCATGTAATTCTGAAGACCTTCATTAGCTGGTTCTGGTTTAGGTTTTGAGGTTAGATTAGGGTTGGAGCTAAATTCTGCAGGAACTGGCCCTCCAGAACATTGTGTGTGTATATTGGCAGTTAGATTACTGAATAATGATGGTATGATAAAGTAAAACACAATTTAGAAGTGATGTCAAACAATATCTCACATACCTAGAATATTATGGCTATTCCATGCCTGAACAAATCTCTGTACCCCAATCTGGCTGATCTCACATGTGAGATTGGATACACAGTATCTGGTCAACCCATCCTCCATATCCAAAGTCTCCTGGTCAATCATTTGAATGAGTGCAGTCTTGATTGGAAAATTGACCCGCTTATTGACTTCAGGCCATATTCTCTCTACGGTGTGGTTCTGTCGAGTAAAACAGTATTCCCACAATGTAAGCACAAAGCAAATGACAGTATAAGTACAAAATATACTTTCATGTCAGTTCATTACAACTTTTGATTTTTAAAATGTATTAGTAAATGCTGAAATTAACAAACAAATATAAATAAATGTTGTAGAAGTGTTCATTTTTAACTCATGTTAGCTAATGCATCCACTAATGTTAACAAATACAACCTTTACTGTTACCAATACCTTATTCAGAACAGTATACATGTCATAAAAATTAGACATCTGTGATAATAATTAAAACATTTAATCTCACCTTAGTTGATGTTGTCTGGAGGTAAGGCAGTCGGTGCTGGTTATGCCTGTATTCTGCCAAGATGTCTTGCATGAAGAGGGTTAGATAAAACTCTCTACCATGGTCCACTCTGACCTGATCCCTGATCCCACATCCCATGGGAAAGTACAGCGTTTCTAGGAAAATAAAATATAATTAAACTTTGATGTTATCGAGTGTAGCAAAAATATGGTAAGATTAGAGAAGAAAATCTTAGTCTTACTTGTACACCTCTTCATAAATTGTTAAATTGTTTTTTATTGGCATGGTAGAATGTCCAACAATTTTTTTGCTAACCCATCAATGGCTATGACATGGGTCACACCAAACATGCAAAGTTTTTCGTTCTGGTCCATGTGCAGTTTGTGACCCACATACTCTTAAAGTTAATTAGGTTGCATATAGAAAGTATTTAGCCCCCAGTTTTAGAAGCACTTGTGTATAGAATCTATGGGGTGGTTTCCTGGACAGGGTTTAAGTCTAGTCCCAGACTAAAATGCATGTTTGAGCTGTCTTAACTTAAAACAGCTTGCACTGACATATCATAAAATATATAATTTCCATTGTTTTGTCTCAAGATGCACGCCAGTAATGTTTTTTTTTGTAAGGTATGTAAAAACCTACTTAAAAAAAGTCCTAATATAACTAAGGTCTAGTCTGGGCTTAATGTAAACCTTGCCCAGGAAACCGACCCTATACCTATCCTGCACCCATGTCGTTTTCAACTGTAGGTTCTGCTTTTGAAAGTTAAAGACTAAATAGACATTGATGTATGATTATGTAATGTTTAATAATTTAGATGCTAAAACATGATAATTATTTATTTTTAATTATTTTTTTTTTTTTTTACTATGGAACTCAAATCTACCTGGCATCGAGCTTGATGATAAGGTTCATGCATCTGTGCCAGTGTCCGGCCCACTCGAACCTCTGATGCACAAACTCCTTGTGCAGCAAGATAACCCGTCATCATTTTACGTCCGTAATATGGTCCAGTCTGTACACACAAATAAAATATATTTTCAGATGTTTAGGCATATTTTTAATAAATCTTTTATATTTATATATATCTTAATTGTGGTAATTGACAATTAATCAATTATTTCATTAAGGTCTTTCCCCTTTTATTTTAATGGATTTTATTGGTTAATCAATTAATCATTTAGGCTTTAAGTTTTAAACAGGATAACAGCACATAATGAATATGTAAACCTTTCATCAATACTGCCGATGTATTTGGAAAAAAACTGAACCATGTAATAAACAACAGAGACCTTCATATGACGGAGGTTGCCAAACTAAAGTGCCTCACTACAATCTAAAGAAGTGAACTATCAATTTTATTAGACTGTTTAAGCCAGTATTTTAACAGTAGTATACAGTTGATGACATTTATTTCTTAAATAGGCCGATTGCATGTCATTTTGTTTCAGTTCTTACAGTATCAAGCACAGTATTGACAGTGTACTCACAGAAATGTATAAAACTTGGTAGATGGTGGTACTATGTCTACACCGATCGCGTTGTGTTCATATTCGGGGCTCATCTGCATATATTTTAACATCACTGTCTTAGTACACTAAAACGAGCCGTACAAAACTGTTCACAGGCCTCCGAGGGATTTGATTTGTTTGTCATTTGTTGAAATAAATATAAAAATACAATGTTTCCTTGTCTGTCCGCTGAATGACCCACAATCTCTGATTTTACTCCGTGGCCATGGAAGGGTGAATATTTACAATGACAACAATTAGGCTATACATCGTCATTTAAACGTTTCAAACAAAGAAATGTATAGACTTCTTAATTTCTGCTTGTTGAACACATACTTTTATTTGAAGATATATATATATGATGGCTGAAGCAGCAGCAAGCGTCCAGCTTGCGAATGTTTTCATAGTAATCAAATGAACATTTTAAATGAAATTCTATAAAGCTTACATGAAATAAATTCTAATTATCATGCGATATGTGATTAAAATAGCTTCTGTTCCGTGCAAACGATACCATGAAGAATGTGAATATTTAACTTAAAGCAAAAGCAAAACAAAAAGTATTCGCATTAATTTCAGATAGTTTGAAGAAGTAGTTTAAAGTTTAAATTAGTGTGAGAGAGTGCGTTCGTTTGTGAGCGTGTAAGTAATAATTCCTTATATTTATATAGCGCTTTTCTAGGCACTCATAGCACTTTACATAGTACAGGGGGAATCTCCTCAACCACCACCAGTGTGCAGCATCCACTTGGATGATAGACAGCAGCAGAAGATAATATAATATACTTTGTGTCAAAAAGTGATTTATGACCCTGATTTATGGCCTAATTGCTGACCTTTGACCTTTCCCCTTCCGCTCACCCCGCCCCGCCCGCCCTCTTTCCCTCCCACCCACCTTCCCCCATTCCGGTGTGTGTGTTGTGGTGTGACGTGTTTGGTCATCTGTGTATTTGAAAAGAAGTTTAGGTTTGAAAATGAGATATCGAGATAATGTATGGTTGATGATGAAATAATTCATTGTTGTAATCATTGAGTTGTTTTTCAGAAACATGTTAAAGTAATGTGTGTGTGGGGTTCATTTGGATTTATTATTATTATTGTAAGACATAAAAAGCAGTATTATGTTTAAAATGTGTTTAAATGACATCTTTAATGAGCGTGTAATGCTTGGTGTCAAACATGGTACAAGTTTTTTATTAACAAAAGGGTGAAAATGTGTTTTCTAAAACAGTGGATATAAGACAAAAAACATTCAGATGGTCGCTTTAAAATAAGGATTTAACTTTTTAACCGAGGAGAAAATGTGTTTTCTAAAACAGTGGATATAAGACAAAAACATTTTTTTTTAAAAACTTTTTAACAGAGGAGAAAATGTGTTTTTAAACAACAAAGGATTCCTGTTTTCACCCAGGCGGCCAGGGTTTGTCTCCCGGTATGGGAGAGATGTGTGTCATCCCCTGAGCTCTGATCAGCGCGGAGCTGTTGTGAAAACAAATGCAATTCAGTGGCATTCGCGGCACAATGACGTGGTTTTCAACAACTATAATCTTTGATATTGGGTTAACAAATACACGTTTTTTTATTAACAAAAGGGTGAAAATGTGTTTTTTCTAAACAGTGGATATTGACTGATCAAAATCAAAGGGTGCTAGTCATTTTAAAAATAATAAATAAATCGTTAGCAAATGCATATGGGTTATTTTATCTCTGACCTTTTTTATAGATCAAAGGTTCAGATTGTCAAAACACATCAAAGACATTTTAAAAATATTGAAAATAGTTTATCATCCTTAATCTTTGATATTAGATTAACAAACACAATAATTAATTTTATCTGTAACACTAACAAAAGGTCTTACATTTTAAAAACAAAATAGTTCGCTTTATAAAATACAGATTTAACACAAAAATCTTACATTAGTTCTGTGCTGTCCTTTCATGAGCGAGGGGTTGCGATAATGGTTTAAGAACAGTGACAAATGCAAGACAGTCCTAAAACCTATCATCATTTATCTTAGGAGATGTGTGTGTGTGTGTGTGTGTGTGTGTGTGTGTGTGTGTGTGTGTGTGTGTGTGTGTGTGTGTGAGTGTGTGTGTGTGTGTGTGTGTGTGTGTGTGTGTGTGTGTGTGTTTGATCATCTGTGTATTTAAAAACTTTTTAACAGCTGAGAAAATGTGTTTTTAAACACCTCTCAGACTCCCATATAGTCTAGAGGTTATGATTTCCTGGCGTTCACCCAGGCGGCGGTTTGTCTCCCGGTACGTGGGAAAGTGTGTCATCCCCTGAGCTCTGATCTACGCGAAGGTGTTGTGGAAATTGTGCTTTAACTGACAAAACATGCTTTGACAGTACAAATGTGGGGTTCCGGGAGAGTGTGGGTAACTTTTTACCATTTGATTCAAGATGAGCGATAATAAGACCGCGCGGTGTGAAGAGAGCAATTAGCACAGCCCTGCTCAGTCCTATTTAAAGGGGTAATATCTTTATATGATACTCATTTGAGCATACTTACTGTCGGAGAAGACATCGGTTTTAATATCTGGTATTATTCTTAAAAAATGTCGTTCATTTTCAGAAGTATGTATGATTCTACATTGATTGTTAAAAATATTTGTGTCTTTCATTTAATTTGTTTTTAACAGGTTTTTAATCTATGTATTTCAGACCAGATTGACGAACATGAAAACCTCAGCTGGATTGATCAGCTATGTAAGTTTAAGTAAAAGATTTTTTTATGTATTTACATGCTAGATGTGTTTAGATATTATACGAATATATTTCTTTTTTTATTTTCAGTGAGTGAACCATTAATTAATAATACATCGGATCAGAAAAAAAAAAAATCGTCAACAGAACGGCTCTGAATGGTAAATATACATTATCTGTGTGTTATATAGCACTCACGCATTATTGATAAAACTAAAATTTATTTTCTGTTTCTGCAGATATTTCAAACACGAGTTTATTAGATCTTGTGACACAAACGTGTTTTGTCACACCACCACCAAAGCGTTCATTGTCTCTCAGTGCACGGAGGCGTGACAAGTCTGTGTCTCGGGCTCCGAGGAAGTCTCGAAACACTTGTACTGAACTAGGCGAAGACTGCAGTACAGCAAAAAAACCTGCGAGATTGTCAGGAGAACGGGGAAACGAACAAACACCGGCGCCTGAATTAGATTCATTGTTAAACGTTTCATCTGGTAAGTATCCTATTAATTTTACAATAACAAATGTTATAAATAAAATGGTAATCATTCGCTAATACATATGCTCTGTTTTCATTTATTATATAGATCTGTACAACAACAGTTTGCAAATTACCGAAGATTCCACAGCTATCTTCGATAACACAGAGTTTGTGAGAAACTGGGACTCTGTCAGTCAATCTGACATAACTCCAGAAAATGGCGATAATGCAGTATCAGGTTTTGATTCACCTCAGGCTTCAGAAAATGTTGACATAGTACAACCCATGACGCTAAACGTTGTGGCACAAGTCATTTCGGATTTTAACGGTGTGAATGATACCATAACACAACCAATGCTGGTAAACGTTGTGGGAGATGCCATTTTGGATTTTAATGATGTGATGGAACATATGGATGCCGATAATACCAACCAGGACTGTGTGGAGGAGACATTGATTGAAGTAGACGAAAATCTACCGGCAAATCAGCAGAACTTTTCTCAAGATTTATTGATGGAACTGCTTGAACAGATGCATATTATATCGGATAATGTCAAACGACTTTGTGACTGCGTCCACACGATTATGATAAATTCTGAAGAACAAGGCAGCATCGGAAGAATTAACCACGAGCGGGTTGGATCTATTAAGGATGTGTTGGCTAAACAGTCGAAAAATCTACACAACTCATACAGAGAGACCCAACTCATGGTAAATCTTTTATCTAATATAAACAACGCTGTTACAGTCGGTAGAAAATAAGTAAATGTGACTATGAATGTTTTTGGATTATCTAGACGTGGTGCGATTTTTTGATAAGTAGAATTGTGTTCTTGCTTGTATAATCAGCGGATAATGTTTTGAAAAATATTTTGCCAAGCTAAGCCTGTTACAGATGGTGGAAAATAACTGTTTTTGTTTTATGATTGTATTTTGGATTGTTTAGATGTGGTGTGATTTTTTTTTTCATAAGTAGATAGATCTATGTGTGATTGCTTGTATAATCAGCGGATAATAAATTGAAAAATATTTTACCAAGATGTCTAGTAAACGATTACGTTCAGACGACGAATTGCATGACTGTCAACCAGATTTTGAACAAAACCCTTCAGCAAGAGCTAGATTCGAGCCATTGTCAAATATCGAACAGCTACAAATCATAATTGATAAACAGACGGAGTTTTTCGATCCATCCTATTTTGATTTAAGTGCTAGATTAGAATCTATTATTCAAAAGCAGAGATGTTGTCTAAATTCATCTAATAACGACAAAGATTCGTCACACGGATCACCAATGTTTAATCTAAACGAGACTGTGCCACAAATATCAGACCTCACGCAATCTAATGTCTGTGAAAGATTAGAAGCAATGATAAAAAAGCATGATGTTGATAACGGGGCTGGAGAAATATTTGTTAAGTCATTACAGGATGGCGGTGCAAACATTAGTTCTGATGACACGAATTTGAGTTTAAGGCTCAAAGAGTGATACGGAAGCAGTGGTTAGAAACGATGCTGATTTAGGTGAATACGTTATTACGCCAAGACCACGATTTAACGGTGTAGAAATACAGAGATCTCTAAATCTAAGAGACTTAGACTCTACAGATTTTGCTGCATACAGTACATCTGTGCACGCGGTGTTGTCAGAGATTGTGTCAGTGTCCAGGCAAATGGGGGGTGAAAATTGTTTTATTAATATTTCACTAAGGGGCCCCAGTCTGAAATCTGATGTAAACTGTGTATTATCGCCTAACAATTCCTACAACGAAAGCGTTTTCGTAGACCAATTTGAAAAAATTAAGCAGAGCAATACGAATGTGTTAAGCGACGAATGTCTGCAGTTACACGCGTCCATAGTCAGAAATAGGAGCTGGGGTGCGCGCCGGAAACTGGTAGATATAGCACATGATGATGTTATTAAAATGAAACGAATGCATTTATTCTCCCCTGTCAATACATCAAACAATTTGTGTTTTGCAATATGTCTTGCATATTTTATTGACTCGCAGCTTTCAAATGCTGATTTAGAAAGGCGGGGTGCAATCATTCAGTCTACTGCAGGCTTCACCCCACAGATCAAAATAGGACTAGGACACATTGCGAGATTTGAACAGGCATTAGGCATAAAAATTGTTGTCTTTCACAGGTCTAGCGAAGGAAAGTTAGAAAAATATAAAACTTCTGATGAGCCACACACCAAAACCGTCTATATTTACGTTCAGGATGATCATTATTACATGATAAAGAATCTGAAAGCATTTATAGGTTCTACATATGTGTGCGATTTCTGCTACACAGGGTATACGAGCAGACAAAATCATGATTGCAAATATGTGTGTTCTGTATGTTGTGACCCCCAATGCTTCAAACATCCTAAAAGAACAATACATTGCCAGGATTGTTTACTCTATTGCAGATCTAGCTACTGTTTCAAGGCCCATAAAACAGTCCCCGCTACTTCTGATAACTGTGGTAGATCACCTTGCGACACTACAAAATATTGTCCTAAATGCGGTAATCGGTACTACATTGCCAAAAACCCAAAACCTCATAAATGCCCAAATGATAAATGTGTACATTGTGGTGACGATGTAAGCATCGGAGGGGAGCATCAGTGTTTCATACAGCCTACTAGACCCAAGGAATATACAGATCGTTACATTTTCTATGATTTTGAAACACGATGTGATCACGGAAAGCATGTTGGTAATTACGTGTGTGCCATGACTTTTGCTGGTGAGACATTTGAATTTGGAGGCGAGGATTGTGCGAGACAACTCATTTGTAGGTTTAGACAACCGAGATACAAAAATTACACGTGGATAGCGCACAATGCGAGCGGATTCGACAACTATTTGATTCTGGAGTATTTTTGCAATGCAGGGCTCAAACTTAACATAGTAATGCAGGGGTGTAGAATCATAAGCATGTATGATGAGGGTTTTAGTCAGCGCTTTATCGATTCTTACTCATTCCTCCACATGGCTCTGTCTAAGATGCCATCTGCGTTGAATTAGCAAAATAAAGAAAAGGGGTTCTTTCCACACTATTTCAACAGAGTGGAGAATCAGACTTATATAGGTCCATACCCTGCTAAAAACTACTACGGGTACAACTCCATGACAGATAGTGCCAGGACAAAATTTGATCAGTGGTACGAAACAACCGGTGGTGAAGTCTTTGATTTCAGAAAAGAGATTGGCCTCTATTGCATGAACGATGTCGTTTTATTACGTGAAGCATGTATTAAATTTAGGGATGAATTCTTGCGATGCACACAGATAGATCCTTTCAGCTACGTAACTCTTGCTAGTTGTTGTATGGGTACTTTCAAGACGCAGTTTCTCTCCAGAAATACACTGGCTCTGACACATAATAACGCATACGTCAATCAGTACAAGTCGTTCTCTAACGTATCTATTGAGTGGCTTGAGTATGTGAAAAATACCCGCGATGTAGACATTCATCACGCCCTAAATCATGGTGAAGTGAAATTTGGCAGTTACTTTGTTGATGGTTATTACGAAAAAGATGGTGTACGACGAGCTCTAGAATTTGCCGGATGTTTTCATCATGGTCACGAATGTCGTTACAGACCTGACTATGTAAATCCTCTGTCAAAGGTCCCCTTTGGAGTGCTCAGGAGCCGGTTTAATGAAAAGATTGGTGTTTTGCAGAATGCATACTGTTTACACGTTGAGGTGATGTATGAATGTGTATGGAAGCAACTTAAGCAAACTGACCCTCATGTAATTGCGTTTATGTCAACTTATTCGGCACCTGAGAGACTGAAACCACGTGATGCGCTCTTTGGGGGTCGTACAAAAGCTTACAAGTTGTATCACAAGACAACAGAAAATGAGAAGATCAGATATGTTGATTTCACGAGTCTTTATCCTTACTGTCAGGCTCGAAAAAACTACCCAATTGGACATCCTGAAATAATATTCAAGGATTTTGAACCCCTTGAAAATTATTACGGGCTTATTAAAGCAACAATGCTACCACCCCGAAAATTGCTTCATTCTGTACTTCCTTATAGATGCGCTGGGAAACTCATGTTTCCACTATGCAGAACATGCGCTGAGAAACAAATCAATACTTCACCTTGTACACACACAGATGATGATAGGTCTATCTCAGGTTGTTGGGTGAGCATTGAATTGTTAAAAGCGATTGAGAAAGGGTATGTTGTAATCGAAGTTTCAGAGGTGTGGCATTTTGCAGAGAAATCGGAAACATTGTTTTCCGACTATGTAAAGACATTTCTGAAATTTAAACAGGAGGCCTCAGACTATCCCTCTCACGTAGTCACCGAGTCAGACAAAAAAGACTATATCGACGATTACTTTAAAAAGGAGGGTATTCAACTCGACCCTGCAAAGATCTGTCACAACCCTGCGCAGAGATCAATCAACAAATTATTGTTGAATAGTCTGTGGGGTCGTTTTTCAATGAGAGAAAATCTACCCACTTCTAAGCTTTTGAAAGACCCAGAAGACTTTGCACACATTATATTTGGATGTCAGTACGATGTTAAATATTTCACATTTGTGTCTGACAATATTGCCCTCGTGCAATATCGACATGATGATGGTGCCATGTACACGACAAAGGATGTGAATATATTTCTGGGGGCCTTTACAACGGCACACGCTCGGTTAGAATTGTATGGTCTTATGGATAAATTGGGTGACAGACTGTTGTATAGCGACACAGACAGCGTTATATTTATCTCTAGAGATGGCGACTGGCAACCGAGTTTGGGGCCTTATCTAGGCGATCTGACGGATGAAATTGGTAATGATGATCATATCACAGAATTTTGTTCAGGAGGTCCTAAAACATACGGATATCGCACTGCAAAAGGTAAAGTGTGTATGAAAGCAAAGGGTATAACGCTGAATGCCGAAAATGCCATGGTCATTAGATTAGACACTTTGATCGGGCTTGTTGACAGTTATGTAAAATCACATGACACCAGACACATACTAGCACACACTGACAACATTGTGAGGAATAAAAAGAACTTCACTTTGCAAAACAAGTCAGTTGTTAAAAAGTTTCAAGTGGTGTATAATAAGAGGCAACTATTCCCTGATTATACAACTCTACCATATGGCTACTAATAATTTTTTAAACCACCGCAGTGTACGTGAGGTTGATGGTTTTGATTTTAGACTTCAACATCCTTTTTCATGTGTAATAAGTGGACCTTCAAATTCTGGAAAGTCTTATTTTGTAAAAATGTTGTTGGAAAATACTGTAAATATGATTTCTAAAAAGATTGAAAACATTGTGTACATTTATGATTGCTGGCAACCACTGTATGATGAACTGTATAAATTGTATAACATTAAATTTGTGGAAGGAATACCGCAATCTCTGAATGATGATGTTTTATTACCTGTCAATAAAACAAATCTGCTGATAATTGACGACATGATGGAGGAGGCAAGTGGAAACTCTGAAGTGGAAAAGTTATTCACTCAATATGTCCATCATAGAAATCTCAGTGCTATTTATATTGTTCAGAATTTATTTTTCCAAGGTAAATCCAGCAGAACCATCAGTTTGAATACAAATTATTTAATATTGTTTAAGAATCCGCGTGATAACAATCAGATAAATGTGTTGGGAAAACAAATGTACCCCGGAAATACAAAATATTTTATGGAGTGCTACCAAGATGCTACCAACCAGCCTTTTGGATACCTCATGATAGACTATAAACCAAAAACCCCTGAACATTATCGTCTCAGAACAGGTTTACTTTCAAACCAACCAGTAGTTTACGTTCAAAAAAGAAAACAGTGATTTTGGTAAAATGTCCGCTAGACTATCTAGAAACCTACCCCTGTTAAAAATGCTATTTAAAGCAACACCGATGCAAAGGCGTCTTATTATACAATCAGCCTCTGACGAGCTCATTTTAACATTGTGTGAGATTGCTTTTAATGTTCTCTATGGCACAATCCCACTAACGAATCAACAACACAAACGATTGAAGCGGAGAAAGACTGAAATTAAATACATAGCCAATAAACAGATTAATGTTTCCAGAAAAAAACGCTTGATCAATCAAAGAGGTGGATTTATCCTCCCCCTCCTAAGCATAGCAGTTCCATTTATTACAAGCCTGCTAACTGCTAGACAGGGTTGAAGATGGAGTATGCTGAGAAGCTGTTTTTAGTATCTCAAAATCAAATAGATAAACTGAAGATGTCCAATAACCGAGAATCTATTCAACAAACCGTGGAAGACGACCTGGATGCTGCTATAAGAAATATTTTGAATAAAGACAATTTGGAAATGCACCAGAAGGCTAAGCTTTACACCTCGACTTTACAAAGATTTTTAACGGTTGTTAAACAGGGTGATCGAGATAGTAACACATTAACGCTTGCATTACCACCTGCCGATGAGTCTCACAAAGAACAATCTGTTAACCATGTAGAAGATATTATAGCAGATGTGATGAAAAATGTACCCATGAGAAGTGTGAAAAATGCAAGATATATCATGGATAAAATATCTAAAGCCAAAGAAATGGCATCTTGGAACGATTCGGGAGAGTTTGTATTTAAAGGTATTACTATACAGGGGTCGCACATGGTGGATCTTGTGAAGAACATTACGGCCCCACATAATATTAGGGATGACCGTAGACCTCATGGATGGACTGAGTTTTTGCAGGCAGTTGCTACTTTAAACATCCCCTATTCAACAGTACCAAACCATACGGTTAGACGTGTAATAAGTTCATTTAAAAACAAACAGGTTACGTCGCCCTCTACGGGTCAAAGAAGGTATTTAAGTCCACCATCTTCTAAGGATTCAGACGCGTCAGAGCTTAAATCACCCGCTCATGACCAAAACGTGTGGCTGTCATTTTGATATTGTATAATTGTGTATTCATTTTGTACAAATTAATTATCTGTTGTTCAATAAAGCTACGACAATGATACATTTGACATTGTGGTGTTTTTATTTGATTAGAAATAAACATTTACAAATTATGTATTTAACATAAATGTTTCACCCATCTGCACACATTGCATACACTTAAGTGTAGTACTATTACAATGAGTTATCCTTAGTTTTTTTACAAATCGTGATACATATTCATCATTTTTAATTAAATCATCGGTATAAAGCATCATAACATCATCATAAGCACAACCACGAATCATATGATAAAGAAAGAAAACACAATGATGACCACATGTGTCAGACATAAAATGTTGAACTTGTTTAGTTGAATAGTGAACAGTTGTTGAATTCGTTTTTAAAAAGTCTGTGATTGGTGCAGGAAAACGAATAAAATCAGGTCTATTACCAAAACTGTCAAAGAAAATGCTGAACCGTCCTTATTTATGTAAATTGCTAACCAGTGTTCACCGGGGAGATGGGCAGGGTCTGTGTTGATTATGACTGACGTAGGTAATGTTCTTAAGGGGTCCTTCGGTAAATGATCGTATGGTAACACTCCAAGAAAATGCGTGTTTTGTGTGATTCTGTCTATAGCCGCTGTAAGTTGTATGGTATTCATGTTTTCAATTAATAGTAGTCAACGAGCACCTGTCTTCGGTTAGAAACTTCAATGATGTTGTCAAAAACAGCATAAACAATCAGATTAATGGTTCTTGGAAGCGGTTGTCTGAAACGTACTTCTAGTCTGATATTCCCAGACTTAACAAGCGAGACGTGATGGCCACATTCTTCGTCTGGAGTGAGGTTGAAACCATAAAGTGTATAACCGTGCAGAAAATCCTCTCTGTCGATTACCAATGCTTGGTTTTTTAGATGTCTTCCAGACGAAAGCGCAAGTTGATAAAATTCTCGCACTGCAATTCCTGCTCCAAAGTCAGGTTGTAATGGTTTGGCGGGGTGTTGCTGACCATCCACATAAACGGCTAGAAACTCCAGATCGTAATGCTTAAATGCAAAAGGGTTTTTATCGTATGCCCCTGTAAAAGCATCATTATCGACCATACCCAATATGATGGATTTGGGTAATGTACCTAAAAACAGATTTTCCTGATTTGATACGCGGCCTCCAGCTGGTATGGAGAAGTTTTTCAGGCAGACCCTATCAATAGGATATTTGGCAGTGGCTGAGAGTAGTGCTTGAGCGTGCCCCAGTCTCACTCCTGGTGCTACAGATACTTTTTTAACAAACAGGGTTGCTGACAAAATGTGTAGTTTGTATGCTATAGCATCACTCCTCATTAGACAAAACTCATCTTTACCTCTTGTCAGACGGATTTTAATGTCCACCCCATTAAGCATTAGTTTTTCTTTAAAGAAAATATCACTGTGTATTGGTGTTAAAAGCTCAACTACTGCACTTGCGTTGCTAAAGGCAGCCCTCTTTGTCAGACCAATGTTAGCACCTGCCGGATCGCCTGCATCCATATGTCCTGCAGAATCTTTGTAAAATAACCCTGCCGAGAAAACACTTTCCAATGTATCTTTACCGTAGTTTAAAAGGCATTCTATAATACATCGATAGGGGTAAGTGTTTGTGCTCTGGGAAATTAACCTATCACCAAGCGATACGTCAACCTGTGAAAAATAGTGTTTCCTGGATAATTGACCAGTCCAACAGGATCTCCATCTGCGATATTTGAACCGTCCGGATTTGTGATTTTAACACGCATGTAAAGCAGTGTATTATTCAAATCTATATAATCTTCACCATTCCCCGCTATGAAAAATTCCAATGGTGCACTGTCCGATATTGCTGATAGCGGAGGGATTTCAACGTATGTGTTTTTTTCAATAGCCGCCTGAGTCATCGATACTGTAAACAGATCCAGTTCGGATTTAATACACTCTTCGGACATGGTGTGTAGTAGTGCCATGGTTTTAGAATATGGTTTTAACAGATGAAATGTGCTTCACAGATCTCTTTCGTTTTCGTTTCCTAACTGCGGGTTTCCTGGGTTGTTTCCTGGTTTTCTTTACAGTCTGACCACACCACACCCTCCTCATTCCAGGTGGTTTAGACATTCGTTTACGTGACATAACCATTAACCCCGAACCGTCTTGAGATTTATCATTATTATTAAAGGAGTGTGTCATGGCTTTGGTAACAACATCGCTGACTATGTTTTTAGCAGCGCTTTTAAGATGCGGTTTGGCTATGCTGAAACCTCTTTTTAACAACGGAAGAGCCATTCGAAACAAACCCCTGAAAAGGCCTCCGAACCCCGCCCCGTACATAACCGGTGCTCCAGAAAACCCCGGCATTCCACTGCCGGGGAATGAGTGGGGTCCATATGGTACGGATTATAATAGACCATTTTTAAAGGATCTGTTGTTTCACAGGCCTAAAGTGTAGTTTAACGACAACTTTACCGTAAGAAAATGGTACTCCCCTGTTTCTGTCGTCTTTGAGCTCAATACAAATCTCTCCAATAGAATTTTTATTCACTGACACGTAGTGCACTCTGTCGTATGCAACACTGACAATTTCACGATTCGATCCGGTTATATGTACACATCTCAAAAGTGGGGCATGTGCATCACCCACAGCTTGATATTCAATAACGTCTGTGTACAGGTACATGGTGTAAAACCCTCCGTTTATGTCTGCTTGGTGTGGAGCGTACACTGGCGTAAAACCGGTTTCAATGCCGTCATTCTCGCCATGATCATTTACAGCCGACAAATGTTTCTTCGGTATCATACCCAAAATAATGGCCAGTTTACCGTTGAATGTTAAGGAACTTCCTGGTGCCGCCATCATGAACACTTTGTTTTTCACATGGTCGTAGTCAAGACGTACATGCCGAAGTAGCAAAGCATTTAGTTCCTTAATTACAAACAAAACATCATCGTAATAACCGCTTTTCAGTTTTATCTTCACATGATGGGTGACTCCATCGATAATCTCTCTGTATTGGACTTTCGCATCATCATCAGTAATAGAGTACCATGATCTAGGGTATTCAATTTCAGCAACACCCACCTCCCAATGACCTTTTAAGTTTATAGGTTTGGCTAATCTGGTTCTGTAATTTGAAATTCGGTTTTCGGGGTAAAGATCTAATGAAGCATTGCATGGCAATGTAACATAAAACCCTGCTTCATCCATGACCGTTTACTAAAGAAATGAATTCAGGTGACAGCTGTTTTATTTTTATATGGTTTAAGAGGATTGTAGATCCACAACATCTTTTTCATTAACCCAGCTGTCAAACTTCGGAGGCCACCCCACCCATCGTACGAGCACCATGGATCTTTTACCATGCGTCTTCTTGTCTAATACTTTTTCTACTTTAAAAGCTTTGTCCTTAGCCACAATAATTTTTTGTAACTCCTCTTCATAAAATGATCCATCGATAACATCGTTATCATAATCAGATAGTTTGTAGACTGGTGGTTGTCGTGGTATACATTCGGTTATAGTGAAGAACTCATCTGTGTAGTTTTGTTCATAACCCTTGGTAAAAGGACCCCTCATCTTTGATATTCTAACCACATCGCCTATTTTGTATTTAAATACAGGTGACTTCTTACACACATTACCATACAAAGTGTCATAGACAAGCGGTTCATTTTCTTTGTTGACATCTACAGGCCTCATTTTAATACTTCTGTGATAACTACTGTTGTATCCTTGAATAATGTCTTGTAAAACATTGATGTAGCGTTTAGAGTTTATAGCGGTTAAATAGCGCCACATCCGGCCTTTTAACGTTCTATTAAAGCGTTCAATAACACTTGCTTTCAATTCGCTCCCCGTGTAAACACGTCTATACATGTAAGCAGAAATTTTGTATTGTCATTTTCCATAGAATACATTGACATATCTACCAGATCCATTTGAAATTGTGTATCAATACCGTAAACAATGACCCTATTCCTTTTAAAATCATGTCGTAATGGTTTGTGAAGCGTATACGCATCTTGACTGGATAACCATTCTGAAACCTCTTTATCACTTAGCAAATCACCACTTTCCTCTAATACACCACGTTTTAATCTATTCACCCCTCCTATAGAACCGGGGTTTGATGGTGTGTAGTACACCTTATGCAATTGGTCATTCATGTTATCAATGCAGACGCCACAAAAATAATGAAACAGTGCTTCTATAAACATATCCTTTTATTTTAAAATCAGGGGTAATCACACACTACATGAATATATAGTTGAAATAGAAACAGCAACATCAACCAATGTCTAGGTATTGTAGAAAATTAACACATGCCTCAAAATTTTTGTCAAGCAGGTAAATAACCAGAGTATCAACAACTTCAAAGACATGACTATCACTCTGATCGTTTCTTGACAATAACATCACACACATATCAGTTACATATGTACATAGGCATACTATATCAGCAGTTTTACAGACATTGTCATGTTCAAACATTGATTTTAGAATGTTTTTAAGCAAAACACAGGGTGAATCATTCTGGCACGTATAGAGTTGTATCAATTCATTCCAGTCATTTGATAGGCCTCTGACTATGTCCATGTGCTTCATTAGACAAGTCAACCGTTTTTTAATATGGGGGTCAATTACAACCTTGTTTTCTCCATAATGTTCGTCATTAATTATCTTATACAGCATGTTGGTTATTTCACGGTGAAGTCTACGTCTCAGAATAAATTTGAGCACTCCCCAACAGTTACCCATGTTAGCGTTAGCGTTCAAAATAATGATCCAGCCGAACAAGTTCTCCAACTGTCAAACACGTCATAGACGGCCTGTTCACAGCTATCATCCACCAGCTTCTCGCGGAGTTCACACAGTCTCTGTAGAATGTGGGGTTCCTCTCTTAGATCATACAACACGCTTTCGACAACTCCATGGATTTTCTGAGGGCGCGGTGTCAATCCAAAGGGTTTTAAAGCATTGCCGATGATTTCGTTTAACGCAGGTTTAAACAGTTTACTGGAAAAGTCTTCAAAATGATTGTAAAAGAAGTACTTGTCAGGATCAAACAAACAAGTGTGTTGGATCTGACTCGGGTGAGCCACTTCACAACCGTAGCACAACTCTTTTAACTTTATGTCGTGGAGAAAATCCAGAATGACAGCTATGACCGCTTTTATGAAATTGAACCCCTTTACACCAATAAAGCCATCCATGTCGTCAACACCCTTAAGATCCGGGGCATCCGGAGGTGGACCTCCTAAACTGTGAGTTGAAATGAATTTTAGATTGCTGTAGCCAAGATCCATGCAAAACTTGTCGAGCCAGTGCTTGATGTCAGGGATCTCTACAGGCGTAGCATTCCATGCTGAAGTAGACGCAACATCGGCTGCTGGTGAAGTTGCCGGGGCATCGAGCGATGTGCTGGGTCCAGGAAGGTCTGTAGTAGTAAAGTCTTGAGACATGTTGGTTTGAATGCTGGTTTGAAATGAGTGTGGTCACCCCCAGTTTTTAAGGTCTATAGAAGGCGGAGATTGTTACACGGTCCCTCCTACGAACTCGCCCACACGTTTCATGGTCAAACAGTCTGACCTTAATTATACTGAGTTTGTCATATGCATCACTCCATTGAAACAGTCTGTCTATCCTTGAAAACATATCATTCAGGATAGACACATCTTTCCACTGAAACAAAAAATTCATGCGGAAACATGAGGTTTTGCCCCAAGTGAAGGAGTTCAAGTACCTCGGGGTCTTGTTCACGAGTGAGGGGACAATGGAGCGGGAGGTTGGCCGGAAAATCGGGGCAGCAGGGGCGGTATTGCACTCGCTCTATCGCACCGTTGTCACGAAAAGAGAGCTGATCCGAAAGGCAGCTCCCTAGGGAGCTGCCCCCTGGCCGCCTCCCTAGGGAGGTGTTTCAGGCACGTCCAGCTGGGAGGAGGCCTCGGGGAAGACCCAGGACTAGGTGGAGAGATTACATCTCCACACTGGCCTGGGAACGCCTCGGGGTCGCCCAGTCAGAGCTGGTTAATGTGGCTCGGGATAGGGAAGTTTGGGGCCCCCTGCTGGAGCAGCTGCCCCCGCGACCCGACTTCGGATAAGCGGTTGAAGATGGATGGATGGATGGATGGATGGAAACATTCATTGTACTCTGTCTCTGAGAAAGTACACACTCCGTCACTGTCATCCTGTTTGCATGCTCTGGTAAGTATGTAGCCATGATCATCCAGTCGTTTGATACTATGGCTGCCAAAACTCTCTGCATCGAAAAATGGTTCATCTCCAGAAGCTTTCAAGTCCTTCCAAACACGGCTGTAAAATACATCCCAGTCCTTTTCAGTGAAATACATACAACAGTCTTCAACCAACGCATCACCCTTGTTGAATAACTTAACAGTACGAGATGTTCTGTCAAAGTCGTACACACACAATTGTGCGTTGTCTAGTTGAAATTCATATTTCACAGGTCCTAACGGTTCATGGAGATACTTTGTTATGCATGGACCATATTCTCTCCTCGTAGCCCAACATTAACATTAACATTAACATTTGTTTCTATATCATTTACCATCGTTGTTTTAGGAGTGCTGGTGCCTGCCATTGCTCAAGAGGAAAACACAACAATACTTGTTGAATAAATGCAATGAACAAACCTAAACTTCTTTTTAAATACACAGATGACCAAACACGTCACACCACAACACACACACCACAGAGAGTCAGGACCTCGATTTAACATCTCATCCGAAAGACAGTGCTTTTTTTTTTTTTTTACAAATGCCCCCCATCACTATACTGGTCCTAATGCCCCAGTATAGTGATGGGGACACTATACTGGGGCATTAGGACCCACACAGACCACAGGGTGAGCACCCCCTGCTGGCCTCCCGAATACCACTTCCAGCAGCAACCTTGGTTTTCCCCAGGAGGTCTCCCATCCAGGTACTTGCCAGGCTCATCCCTGCTTCGCTATAGTGGGCAACCAGGCAAGAGCTGCAGGGTGATATGGCTGAAGGTGTGTGATTGAGTCAGAGAGAGTCAGAGAGAGTCAGAGAGAGAGAGAGAGAGAGAGAGAGAGAGAGAGAGAGAGAGAGAGAGAGAGAGAGAGAGAGAGAGAGAGAGAGAGAGAGAGAGAGAGAGAGAGAGAGAGAGAGAGAGAGAGAGAGAGAGAGAGAGAGAGAGAGAGAGAGAGAGAGAGAGAGAGAGAGAGAGAGAGAGAGAGAGAGAGAGAGAGAGAGAGAGAGAGAGAGAGAGAGAGAGAGAGAGTGTGTGTGTGTATTTATCACTTTGTGGGGACCAAATGTCCCCATAAGGATAGTAAAACCTGAAATTTTTGACCTTGTGGGGACATTTTGTCGGTTCCCATGAGGAAAACAGCTTATAAATCATACTTAATTATGTTTTTTGAAAATGTAAAAATGCAGAAAGTTTTCTGTGAGGGTTAGGTTTAGGGGTAGGGTTAGGTTTAGGGGATAGAATATAAAGTTTGTACAGTATAAAAACCATTATGTCTATGGGAAGTCCCCATAAAACATGGAAACACAACGTGTGTGTGTGTGTGTGTGTGTGTGTGCGTGCGTGTGTAAATGAGGGAGAGAGTTTTTGACAGTTAGGAGTTTGAAAATCGGAACATTCCGTCAGTCATTGAAAGTCAATTGGAGTTTTTGGACAGGGCGCCAGTCCATCGCAGGGCCACACATAGACAGACATACACCCACACCCACCTCCACACCCCACACACCTACACCCACACTCACCTCCACACCCAGGGCAATTTTTTTTGGAGACACCAATTAACCTAGCCTGCATGTCTTTTGGATGGTGGGAGGAAGCCGGAGTACCCGGAGAGAACCCATGCAGACACGGGGAGAACATGCAAACTCCACACAGAAAGGCCGGGGCAACCAGGGTTTGAACCCACGACCTTCTTGCTGTGAGGTGACAGTGCTAACCGCTGCACCACCGTGGAACTGAAGTCCAATAAAATTTGATCCTCACTGAAAATTAAACTCTCTATATATCTTCACATTCACTTCTCACAATTCAGATTCAGTTCTCAAATTCAATTTCAAGTTACTGAGACAGACATCCGGGTAGTTGGAGGATGACGGAAGAGCAATCGAGCGCAGATCGATAGATAGCGTTCATTGCCGCACAGGACTCCTCTTGGGCCAATCAGCACCAATGTTTTGGAGCACAGTACGTTACCCGCCATGAAACAAAGAAGAAGTGCTTGCCTGACTTGCCGACTGGCGTGACCACCACCATGGATTCGGCTGGGACAAATACGGTAATGACATTTTTTTTTACGATCTTTTGTTTAACTGTTGTTAATGTTATAGCTATTTTGTAGAAACGGGGGAAATTAAATCTTTTTCCCGACGTTGCAAACACAGTAGCTATAATCCCACGTTTTTATGGTAGCCTACTAGCTCTGGTAACAACATTTTTGCCTGGTGTTTATTATTTCTAAGCGTTTGACTCTTCCTATGTCCATTTTTCAACAGTTTCCCATCCAATAAGCATGGCACAGTCATCTTGTAGATGCTATTGCAGTGTTCCTTGTTATTCAAACAACAAACATAAATTTCCTTATTTAAGTTTCCACGATTTTCCAGTGGACGCTGAAATACGTGCACGTTGGGTTAGGGCAATCAAAAGAGATGAGGGACCGAGTTTTAAAATCCTCCGTGGGAGCACTTACGTGTGTAGTCAGCACTTTACCCCAGAGGATATGTACATCAACCAGTGGACGAACCAGGATTAAGAAAGGAGCAACGCCATCTAGATTCCCCTGGAATGACTGGGGTAAAGGTAGGACACTATTAAGCCTAGTAGTACATTAAAATAACAATAAATCATAATTTATTACATTATTTACAGTTTACATATAATTGTGCTTGTATGAAATAAACGAAGAAAATATTATTTAATTTTAAATTGTACACAGCTTATTAGACATATAAATAATAAAGCATCCTGTTGCCATTAAAATTGCCATTTGTTAGTATTGCATTTGTGGTAGTATTATACATATTTTTTGAGTCCTGAGAAATGATTACTAAATATTCATAATGACATGTATGTGTGTCTATTTCACATCTCTAGGAAGAGCCTCACAAGCTCGACAGCCAGTTTACTAGAGAGCAAGGAAGCATTTTAGGGCTGCAGTCCTTGATGAATCTCA
Source organism: Xyrauchen texanus (assembly GCF_025860055.1). Taxonomy (NCBI): domain Eukaryota; kingdom Metazoa; phylum Chordata; class Actinopteri; order Cypriniformes; family Catostomidae; genus Xyrauchen; species Xyrauchen texanus. The sequence continues at coordinate 50,597,871 of NC_068283.1, forward strand.
GGAGATGCCTGTCCCAGGAGACATCACAGAGGAGGCACTGCCTGCGGGTGGAGTAGCAAAAGATCATGACTATGCCTACCATCCTTCTCCTAGTAATCTTAGTTATTGTAGTCTCTTTATTTCATAAGAGCAAATAATTACTGTTACGCTCACTAACAAATAACATCCAATAATGAAGACAGAGTAAAAACTAGTAGATGACTTAAAGGATTACTTCACCCAAAAAAAAGATAAACACAATTTTCATTTTTGGGTGAACTATCCCTTTAATGATAAACATTAAGGTGTATGCTTTTTCTTGCTTTTAAGGTAAACTGGATGGTGCTGCACAGAGAATTCAAGAGTTGGAGTTTCAGGTTGTGTCACTAGAACTGGAAATCCAGCAGCTGACAGTTAAGCAGCAGCAGCCTCTGATTTTCAAGTTCTGTGTCACAGATGAGGACTTTCGTTACTACACTAGGTTCAGCTCAAAGGAGGTCTTCACTGTGTTTTGGGAGTCAGTTTACCCTTCTGCTTCAAGGCTTTTGTACTGGTCCAAGGCACAGCAAACAGCACAAGAGACACCTAGCCCTCAGCGAAAACTTCCGCTCATTGATGAACTGTTCATGTTTCTCTGTCGTGTTACAGCTGGGATTCAGGAGAAAACCTTGTCAACCATCTTCGAGGTCAGCTTGTCTACTGTCAGTCACATCATCTTAACATGGACAAGCTACCTTTACCAGATTCTTGGCTCGCTACCGTTGTGGATGACGAGAGAGCAAGTGCAGGCCACAATGCCTGACAAGTTCAAGCTCTACTGCCCTCAGGTGAGAGTGATAATAGACTGCACCGAGATCTGTTGTGAAACAGCATCTTCTCTCTTACTACAGTCGGAAACGTTTTCCAACTATAAAAACCACACCACCTTTAAAGGTCTAATTGGCATTGCCCCATGTGGGGTTATCACATTTGTTTCGAAATTGTACACAGGCTCCATCTCTGATATAGAAATAACGCAGCAATCACAGATCTTACAGTTACTTCAACCAGAAGATGGAGTAATGGCTGACAAGGGGTTCCAGATTGAGAAGATGCTGTCACAGGTGGGGGCAACGCTCATCATCCCTCCACTGAAAAAATCAAATCAGCTCAGCACAGAGGACACATTGAAGACCCAGGCTATTGCCCGCTTGAGAATTTTAGTTGAGAGGGCGATACGCAGGGTGAAGGAGTACCACATTTGAGATGGGCTTGTTCCTCTTTCTATGGTAGGTTCAGCTGTTCTATGGACTGGTGCCTTGCCGTGGCGGAACAGCTTGTGAGTCTCTATGACCCTGAGAGCTATGCTGGCGGGGGCCTTGTACCCCTGGTAGCTTCAAGCAAGCCAGACAGGTCAAAGGCGAGAGACCAGACGAAATCCAGTCCACCCTGCTAGCCCGGCAGCAGGGGCTGGTATGCTGAGTATCAGATCGTGCCTGCTGTCACAGCACCTGAGTCGGTCTGTCTCAGCCGCCCGGTGAGCAGAAGAGCACTTCGCCAATGGTCACGGGGCAATAGACCTAGTTAGCTGGTCACTGCGGGGCAACTCATAACTACACCAACCGTCACACATCTGTGTTCCGTTGGAATCTGTAGCATTGAGTCCAGAGGTGGAAGGTTGACCTGGGCGAGCATCCTTTCACTTAAAAATTTTGCCCGGGCGCTCTCTACTATGAGCATCTCATCTCTCCATTATGACGTCTAATATTCAGCCTCCACGACTGGCAACTCGGGAGCACTCTGTCCTTAAGAGTGCTGTCGATGCTCGGCAAGGTTCGCGTGTACGGCAGGCGCGACCTGGTCGTCATCCTGCAACTGTCGCATATACCTCCATCGCATGCTGGAATGTGTGATCACTTGGCGTTAGTTCTGACATGGACTGCGTCTCACCTCGTAAATCAGCCCTGATTGATGCAGAACTACTCCGACTTAACATCTCCATCGCTGCCCTGAGTGAAACTTGGCTGACCGGTGTTGGCTCTGTCCAGGAAAAAAACTACACTTTATTCTGGAACGGATACCCAGATGGTGACAGACCAATGCACGGTGTTGGCTTTGCAATTCAAAACAAGCTACTGTCCTCAGTGGAAAAACCTGTGCCCATCTCCTCACGTCTCTCCTCACTGCGCCTGCACACAAACTGTGGCCCAGTTACAATCATAGCCACTTACGCCCCTACGCTGACTTCCGAACTAGATGTAAAGGAATCATTCTACAGTCAACTGAGCTCCATTATTCAGAAGACCTCCTCAACTGAACGTTTGATTATCCTTGGTGACTTTAATGCCAGAGTGGGTGCTAACTCTAGTGCATGACCTGATATTCTGGGAAGCCATGGATATGGCAACATGAATGACAACGGTCAGCGCTTACTGGAACTTTGCAGCACCCACAAACTCTGTGTCCCCTCTTCATTCTTTCAGGGCTCAAGTTCCTCTAAAGTCACCTGGCGTCATCCACGTTCTAAGCGCTGGCACCAACTTGACCATGTACTGGTGAAGCGTGAGCATTTGAAGGAAGTAACACACTGCCGATCACTGCACTCAGCAGATTGTGACACTGATCATGCCCTTCTACGTTGTAAATTAAGGATGGTCCCAAGCAAGTTTCATTACGAAAGGCCCAAGCCTACTCCTCATCTGGATATTTCTGCAACCTATGCTCCTGCGTCGCAGCATGCGTTCCAGGAACTACTTGCTTCCAGCTTTGACTCTTCACCTCCTCATGCAGATATCACGGCTGCCTGGCAGCACTTCCACTCTGTTACCACAAAGGCTGCATTTTCCATCTTTGGAAAGCGATCCAGATCACAGCCTGACTGGTTCAATACCCATGCCAGCCTGCTCCTACCTGCAATTGACTCTAAGCGTTCAGCCAGACTGTCCTATCTGCAGCATAACACTCGCTCAAATAGGGCAGCATTGAAGCAGGCATGCCGCAATGTCCAACGGGTCACTCGCACAGCCATGCAGGCTTACTGGAGCACACTGTGTGAACGTATTGAGTTAAGTGCGTCCATTGGAAACATCCGAGGTGTCTTTGAAGGTCTGAAAGAATCCTTGGGCCCAGTCCCTAAAAAATCCTCTCCACTCCGTTCCCTATCAGCCGAACTTCTGACCGATATGGAATCTCAATTGGCGAGATGGGCAGAGCACTACAGCCTTCTCTATGCTCAGCCTGTCACAGCCAACACATTGGCAATAACTGCTGCTATTCCTGAGCTCCCCTATGTCTAATCTGGATGCAGACATTACCATCGAGGAAGTCAAATCTGCAATTAAGGCACTGAAAAATAACAAGTCTCCTGGAGCTGACGGCCTCCCCTCTGAGGCTTATAAGGCAGGCGGTGATGTTCTTGCCTCTGTCCTACATCATCTGGTTGTGATGTGCTGGAACAGTGGATATCTCCCAGATGTCCTTAGAGATGCCAACATCATCACCATCTATAAAAACAAGGGGGGCCGTGCAGACTGTAACAACTTCAGAGGAATATCTCTGCTCAGTCTTTCTGGCAAGATATTTGCTTGCACTATTCTACCACGTCTACAAATCCTTGCTGACCGTATCCTCCCTGAAAGCCAGTGTGGGTTTCGTACTGGCCGCTCCATAGCAGACATGGTTTTCTGTGTCCGTCAACTACAGGAAAAGTGTATAGAACAGCATAAACCTCTGTTCTTGGTGTTTGTAGACTTGACCAAGGCCTTTGACTACGTTAGTCGATCTGGACTTTTCCTCATTTTACAAAGACTTGGCTGCCCTCCAAAGTTACTGAAGGTGATCACTGAGTTTCATGAGGGCATGAAGGCAACTGTACAGTCTGAAGGCACTCGCTCTGATGAGTTCCAGATAAGGTGTGGGGTAAAGCAGGGATGTGTCCTTGCTCCTACCCTCTTCGGAATCTTCTTCTCTGCCCTACTACGCTTTGCCTTCCCTGATGACTCGGTGATCCTTCTACATACCCGCAGCTCAGGAAAACTGTTCAATCTGGCCAGACTGCGGGCAAAGACTAAAGTGCGCCATGTTCTGGTACGTGAGCTGCTTTATGCTGATGATGCTGCCTTTGTTGCCCACTCAGAGGCAGATCTACAACTACTCTGCTCATATTTTGCTGCTGCATGTCTAGAGTTTGGTTTGCAGATTAGTCTTAAAAAGACAGTTATTCTTGCCCAACCTGCAACCCTAAACCCTACAGTATACATTAACAACACATGTCTATCTGTGGTAGACAAATTCACCTACCTGGGTTCCACCGTATCAAACAACAATAACCTTGATGCAGAGCTTGACATGCGCATTGGGAAGGCATCATCAATGTTTGGAAAATTGAGCAAGTGTGTCTGGCACAACAAGAACCTCTCATTGCTCCTCAAAGTCCGTGTGTACCATGCATGTGTATTGAGCACCTTACTATATGCAAGTGAGACATGGACAACATACAGGAGGCACGAACATCGCCTCAATGCCTTCCATTTTCGCTGCCTTCGTTCCATACTGGGTGTATGCTGGAAGGATCATGTGCCAAATTCTGTCATACTTGAGAGAACCGGTTCCAGTGACCTGTACACCATCCTTCGTGAACGCCACCTCCGTTGGACTGGGCATATATATCGAATGAATGACATTCGTCTTCCAAAAATCTTGCTTTATGGTGAGCTGGCAAATGCCCCCCCGCAAACGTGGTCGCCCCCATCTACGTTTTAAAGACGTCATTAAGAGGGATCTTCAGGCTTTCTCCATCAACCTGGACAACTGGGAGGCACTTGCAAATGACAGAACCAAATGGCACACAGCAATTAACAACGGCCGCAGGGACTCTCAGGAGGCCTACAAGTCATTTCTGGAAGAGAGACGCTCAAAACGGGAAGCAGTTTGTCATACTCGACCTGAACGGCCATAGAGAGGGGTAGGTTCAGTCAATCAGTTGTGGGCCATCTGTTGCCTACTCTCAAACTATCAGGGACCTCTTGATATCAAAGGGGACAAACCCGTCTGAAGTGTTTCCTTTCTTGGGTGAGATTAATTCTTAATTAATTCTTCTACTTTTAGGTGTTTGACACTGTGTAGATATACTGTAAATACAAGTGCTTTGTAATATATTTTTAAATTTGCTACATTTTCTACGCTTTGTATGAACATAGGGGTCACTATATTTTCATGGTTATTAATAAACAATGTTGTGAAGCATTCTGTAAAAAGTTTATCCAGAGTAAAATGAATTTACATCTTAACCAATAAAAGAAAGAGAATATCTTTAAAACTTGCCATTTTTTTTTTAATTTACATATTTGGTAATAGCATTTATGTGAGATGAAGGAAACTAATACAAAACTTTCATAGCAGCTCAAAGCTACAAACAAGGTTGAAAACTGGTTGAAGAGCGACCACTGCTCGATAAGACAAAGGATATTTACATACAATGCAACACTGACTTAAGTTGTAAATTGAAAAATTATTTACAACAGGAATTACATGCATCAGATGTTCATAGAAATATTTACATTTGAAAATTCTGCCTTAACGTAATAATACATCCATGTAGATGTTGTGATAAAAATAATCCAGCTTCTGTCGCATTGAGTTGATGATCTCCTCATCCCTAAATATTCTTTCAATTGTGAAGTCAGTGTGGGTATCTGTTATAAAATCACACCACTGAGTCCGCTTATGGCCAGCTGGCCTTGAACCTGATAGTAATATTTGTGGCTTTTCTTAAGGCAAGCCTGGCCTCGAACTGTGATCAGGTGTTTAACTTGAGCAACATCTTCAACATCACAACTCTTAACCTCTGCCAACCCAAATGGTGATGTTTCTCTGGGGTTGAAAACTTTGGCATCAGGGCTGGCATCAGGGTGGATGAGGACCCCACACTGCGTCACAGTGACATCACAGAAATCAGAATATTGCCTTAGTATGTCAGGCTCCAGGTCCAGCCCTCTTTTCATAGCTGCTGTCTGAGGAGTTCCTCTCAGAATGCGAGCAGCTAAGGATTTTGCAGTTGACTCTCCACGGACATGACATATCTCACCAAATCTGCTGGCTGTAAGTCGGGGTTTGCGTACCTGGGTCCACAGCTGGCATTCTGACTGCAGTCGTGTTTCTGCCTCAATAGCAGCAGAGATCCCCCTTGACACTTTAAGGCTGTCTAAGTGGCATTGTTGCTTGTAGTTAGGCTCAAATTGTATGTGAAATTTAAAATTGTGACCTTCAATGGGCAACTGAGGAAATCCAGGGGCACCAGGGTGTTTAATAATGTCTCTACTTATCTCAGGAGGGCACTGGTAAGAGAGCAAAGACCCAAATGGCACCGGGCCAAATTTAGAGTCCACAAAATTAAGGGCCTCAAGCCCGTGGAGCAATTTGCAAATGCCTGGTTGTGGGCGTTTGTCTTGCAGTTTCTCAACACTGGCAAGGATGTGAGGATCTGGAAGAGGACCTGACAAAAAAGTGAGATGTATATTTTAATAAACATGAAAATGTTTTGAGCTGCCCCAAACCCTATATATCAAGAGATGTTCATAATTTACAGAAGATATCAACTGGAAGTTTAAAGGTAAAATATACTAATCATTGTTCTGTTATACATTAAAATATATAGACAGGTGTTAATTCAGACTTGCCACCATATGCTCTGTACAGTGTACGTTTCACACCAGTTCGGGCATGATCCTTGGACTTCGGTACTGGTTTACACACTACCATGTCATTTGTTGCCTCAGGAGCAATTCTCTGTAATATATTGATGATAAATAATTAATTGACATAGTCATTACAAAATTATAGTCCAACATCATTAAATGTAATAAATGTTAACGTATTACATGTGTCCTAGGCCGGTGCCAGGTCTGCAGTGAGCTGGTGCATGACAGTGGCAATGGCACTGTCTTGAAGCCCATGGTACAGTAGTGAGCACTCTGAAACAATAATGCCACAATGTGGTTGCACAGTGCTTTCCCAGCAGAGCAGGTACATGACATGCATTTCAGTACCACAGGAACCTCTTTAGCATGAAATGTAACCTGATAATAGAAACATGATAATAAGTCTTTCCTGCACAACAATTTTACATTTCATTGGAGTAATTGAACAAACTTAAGGTTTTAAAGTAAGTCCATGATCTTTGAACACCTACTTTATTTTAACATCACACAGCATATTTCTCAGTCTTATTGTCCTCAAACAACCCTCTTCTGTTTTTTAAATGTAAGGTTGTCATCTAGATTTTGGTGCACCACACTCATTGACATCAGTCTGAGAAACACACTGAACCACAATGGAACTTTATGGGATAACGTTACTGCAAAGTGTCTGCAACCGCAGCAGAACATGAAAATCAGAAAAACCTGAAGGTGTTTACTTTTATCTAACAATACACAATCTGTAGCTAACATCAGTAATAAACATGATTGCAACAAGAGTTTACAGGTCTGTATTACAGTAAATTAATTAAGAATATGGACTTTCACTGCAGGAGAGAGAAAGCTAACAACTTTCGTTATCCAACTCCTCCGCTAACGTAATTTGGGCGGGACAATACAAAATGCTTACCTTCATACGCATACAGGTACTGCTCAATGAAGAATTTGTATCCTTTGTCAAGTTTGGAACGTGTTGTAAGTGAAAATTTGTCTGCAAGTCGCTGTACATCATCTAGATGTATTTTTGGCAGGTGTCGAAGGGACTGGGTAAACTCCATAGCGTTCCACTATGCTGGCGGAAGTAAAGATACACTGCATTGAGTCAGAACGGAAGTTGCGTGACGTCACGTGAAAAGGGCCTGTCCTGTGCGCCAATGAACGCTATCTATCGATCTTGCTCTTCCTTCATCCTCCAACTACCCGGATGTCTGTCTCAGTAACTTGAAATTGAATTTGAGAACTGAATCTGAATTGTGAGAAGTGTATGTGAAGATATATAGAGAGTTTAATTTTCAATGAGGATCAAATTTTATTGGACTTCAGTTCCAAACGACTAAATTCAATTTCAAATGATACAATTCAGATTCAGTTTTTGAATAAATTCAATTTTAATTAAACAATACAATTTCAAATTATGTGATTCAAATTCAGTTTTTCAATGCAATTATTCAAGTTTAGCCATTCAAATTCAAATATAAATGGTTCAAATTCAGTTTCTGGTGGCACATATTTCAGCCCATAAGTTTACCCCTTCGCTTTGCCAGCTCTAGTGTTCCCCTAGCTCCCCTGTCTATTCAACTTGCTTGTCTTATTCGATTTACTGATTCTGATTTCCCCGGCTTCGACCTTACGCTTTCCTCGACCACTCTTCTGTAGATTTGCCCCTTTGCCATATCCTGATTCCCCGGCTTCGACCTTTCGCTCCCCCACGACGACTCTTCTCTGGATTTGCCCTTTTGTACTTTTGCCTGCTCTAAATAAAAGCAGTTTTCATTTACATTGTGACTGTCTCTTCTTGTGCGGGTTACAGAATAACCAACCCTACTGAAGACCGTCACAATGGAATCCACGGAGGATTTCCGCAGCTCGCTAGAGCGGATTTGCACGGCGCTTTCTGCCCAAGGATCTACGGTTGGAAAACACGACCAGGCACTCACGGCTCAGGGACAGCAGATACAGGAAATACTGCACACGGTACGTACTATTTCCGATCAATTTCACCCTGTTCCCTCTGTGTCTGTCCCTATGCCCGTTGATGTTCCCACCGCATTTCCCAGCGCCGCGAGCTTTCAACCCCCAGAGCGGTTTGACGGTTCGTCGGAAGCTTGTCAGGGGTTTTTAATGCAATGTAGCGTGTACATGACTTATCACCACCTTTTACGCACTGACAGGGAGAGAGTAAATTTTTTAATCTCACTGCTCTCTGGTAAGGCACGGCTATGGGCCACCGCATTATGGACGGCCGATAGCCCCCTTTTGACTTCATATGATCAGTTTTGCCACCAGATTGCCGTGGTTTCTAATCTCCCGGCAGCTGGCAGGGATGTGGGCAGCCGCCTCGTGTTTTTTAAACAGGCATCACGCACAGCCGCAGCCTACGCACTTGATTTCCGCACCCTTGCCGCGGGTAGCGGGTGGAGCGACCCCTGCTTTGTTGACTGTCTACCGCCTGGGTTTGAATGACCAGCTTCAAATGGAATTAGCATGTCGAGGAGAGTCGCTGTCGCTGGAGAACTACATTCAGCTCTCCATCACAGTGGATAACCTGCTTCGTGACCGTGCTTTTCGCAGCCCCTCGGTCGTCCAAGAGCTTTCGACGGGCCTCAACTCGTCTAAACTCATCACTCCCGAGTGCTCTTCCAAATCCGAACCCATGCAACTTGGTCGCGCTCCATTAACTCAGGCAGAACGAACTAGACGTTTGACGCGGAACCTCTGCCTGTACTGTGGCACCCCGGGCCACCGTATTACCTCATGTCCGGCCTGTCCCCGGTGTTCCCTCTCCAAAAGCCAGGTGAGAACGTCAGTCATTCTCAGCATTACCCAGAAACAAGTCTTCCTCCCTGTAGTGTTGAGTTTTAACAATGTCTCCTTTTCTACCCCAGCCCTAGTTGATTCCGGGGCAGCGGGGGATTTTTTAGACGATGGCTTGGTCCAAAAACTGTCTATCCCCCTCAGTCCGGTCGTGCCACCTCTCAGGGTTAATTCTCTGGATGGGGCACCCCTCGGATCAGGTTTTATTTCCTTTCGGACCATGCCAGTGTCCCTCCAAGTGGGCTTATTTCACACAGAGCTCATCCAGTTTTTTATTGTGCAGTCACCTAGAGACCCAGTGGTTTTGGGCCACCCCTGGTTAGCGCTTCATGACCCCCACATTTCCTGGCGCACAGGGGAGCTGTTGCGCTGGACTGACCACTGTTTGACCCATTGTATTTCCCTTCCGGTGTTCTCCACCTCCGTAGAGAGCCCCGAAGTGGAGTCTCCGGTCTCCATCCCTCCTGAGTACTCCTCCTACGTTGATGTGTTCGAGAAGACCCAGGTTAGTCTCCCCCCACATCGTAGTGTGGACTGCGCCATCGATCTCCTTCTGGGGTCCCCACTCCCTAAGAGCCAAGTGTACCCCTTGACGCTACCCGAAACCAAGGCCATGGAGGACTATATCGACGAGGTGCTCAGTCTGGGCATCATTCGGCCGTCCACCTCCCCGGTGGCGTCCGGCTTCTTTTTCGTGGGCAAGAAGGACGGCCCCTGCATCGATTACCGAGCCTTAAATAAGGCTACGGTGAAGTTCGCCTACCCCCTGCCTCTCATCCAGCTGTCCCTCGAGCAGGTCAGTAAGGCTAAGATCTTCACGAAGCTTGACCTCAGGAGCGCGTACAATCTTGTACGCATCCGCAAGGGGGACGAGTGGAAGACTGCGTTCATCACCACCAGGGGGCACTACGAGTACTTGGTGATGCCGTACGGCCTCGCAAACTCCCCCTCGGTGTTCCAGTCGTTCATGAACGACGTCTTCCGGGACATGCTAGACCGCTTCCTCGTCGTCTACATTGACGACCTTTTAATTTACTCCTCCACACTCTCTGAACACACCGTTCACGTCTCGAGAGTGTTGCAGAGACTGCGAGAACACGACCTGTTTGTGAAGGCAGAGAAGTGTGCCTTTCACCGCCCCTCCGTCTCCTTCTTGGGCTACGTCTTGTCTGCTGGAACCATGGAGATGGAGACCGACAAGGTTGCTGCAGTCCTGTCCTGGCCCGAGCCCAGTACGCTCAAGGAACTCCAACGGTTCCTGGGTTTCGCCAACTACTACCGGCGTTTTATCAGAAACTTTGGCAAGATCGCCGCACCCCTCACGTCTCTGACACGAGGCAACCCAAAGTTCCTCACTTGGAACGCACCCACCCAGCAGGCCTTCCAGGCCCTGAAAGAGGCCTTTACGACCTCCCCAGTTCTCCAACAACCCGATCCCACTCTCCCGTTCGTGGTAGAGGTGGATGCCTCAGAGGTAGGGGTGGGAGCTGTACTCTCCCAACCACACGGGACTCCCGCTAAGCTGTACCCTTGTGCTTTCTACTCCCATAAACTGTCCTCCCCCGAACAGAACTACGACGTCGGGAATAGTGAGCTGCTGGCCATCAAGCTAGCCCTGGAGGAGTGGCGCCACTGGTTGGAGGGCTCCAGGTTCCCTTTCGTCATTTTCACCGACCATAAGAACCTGGAGTACCTTCGCTCAGCCAAGAGGTTGAACCCTTGACAGGCCAGGTGGGCGATGTTCTTCACCCGTTTTAACTTTTCTGTTACTTTTCGCCCGGGCTCCCAGAACATCAAGGCTGACGCCCTCTCTCGTCTCTTCAACCATGGCTCGGAACCCCCGGGGTCAGAGACAATTCTCCCCACGTCGTGCGTCGTCGCACCCGTTAGGTGGGAACTGACGGAGGCCATCCTGCAGGCTCAAGGCGACGAGCCCGCGCCTCCTCAAACCCCCCCAACAAGATGTATGTACCCACCATTATTCGCCCTCAGCTGATGCAATGGGTTCACACTTCCCTTTGTTCTGGCCACCCGGGGATTACCCGCTCTACCGAGCTACTTGCTGATTTTGGTGGCCCTCACTCAAGGACGACGTCCACGAATATGTCCTCTCGTGTCCAGTCTGTGCCAGTCCAAAACACCCCGTCACCTTCCCGCAGGACTCCTCCAACCGTTACCTATACCTGACCGTCCGTGGTCCCACATCGCCATGGATTTCATTACCGACTTGCCCCCCTCCGACGGTCGGACCAAGATCCTTGTAGTCATAGACCGATTCTCTAAGATGTGCCGCCTAATTCCCCTACCCGGGTTACCCAACGCTACATAGCTGGCCGACCACATGATTAACCACATCTTCAGAAACGTCGGTATTCCCGAGGAGATCACTTCAGATCGGGGTACCCAATTCATGTCTCGCTTCTGGCGAGCCTTCAATGACAGACTGGGTATCCAACTCAACTTCTCCTCGGGATACCACCCCCAGACCAATGGCCAGACCGAGCGTCTCAACCAGGAGATTGGCAGGTACCTGAGAGCCTACTGCACCCAGAACCAAGGCAGCTGGCACACCTAACTCCCCTGGGCCGAATACGCCCAGAACAGCCTGGTCAGCTCTTCTACTCATCTTACCCCTTTCCAATGCATCCTGGGCTACCAACCGCCCCTTTTCCCGTGGGAAGCTGATCCCAGCGACGTTCCGGCGGTGGATGCCTGGGCCCGGAGATGTGCCGAGGTCTGGAGAGCCACCCATGACCGGATACAACGCTCCACCCAGACCCAGAAGTCTAAGGCAGACCGCCGGCGCCGTCCTGCCCCCCTCTTCCATCTGGGCCAAAGGGTTTGGCTCTCGACCCGAGACATCCGCCTCCGTCTCCCGTCCATGAAGCTCAGCCCTAAGTATGTCGGCCCTTTAAAAATTATTAAAAGAATAAACCCAGTCACTTATAAATTACTTTTGCCACCCCGCTACAAAATTTGTCCTGTGTTTCATGTTTCCCTTTTGAAGCCTGTGTTCTATAGCCCCATGTTCCCGCCCACAGCAGCCCAAACACCCCCTCCACCACTCGATGTCGGAGGTCGACCCGCCTATACAGTCCGGGCCTTGCTAGACTCCCGATGTCGGGGTGGCGAGCTGCAGTATCTGGTCGACTGGGAGGGCTACGGACCTGAGGAACAGTCGTGGGTACGGTCGAGGGATGTCCTGGACCAAGCTCTCAAGCTAGACTACCATCACCAGCATCCCGATCGTCCCGCACCGCTTCCCAGAGGTCGCGCTCCTCGCAACCGAGCCGTCCGTAGCAGAGGGGGGAGTACTGTAACGAACCCCGCTCCTCTAGTTCACCCCGCTTCATCGAGCTCACACGCTCGCTCCCAATCACCCCCCTCTAGCTCTCACGCTCTCTCACAATCACCAGAGTATTAGTTTCACCCGCACTCGTCCCAATCACTAGATTATTAGTCTCACCTGCACTGTTCGTTTTCCCCTATATATACGCTGCCCTTTCGTTTCACATTTGTTGGTTATTGTTTAGTTTACCCCTTCGCTTTGCCAGCTCTAGTTTTCCCCTAGCTCCCCTGTCTATTCAACTTGCTTGTCTTATTCGATTTACTGATTCTGATTTCCCCGGCTTCGACCTTACGCTTTCCTCGACCACTCTTCTGTAGATTTGCCCCTTAACCATATCCTGATTCCCCGGCTTCGACCTTTCGCTCCCCCACGACGACTCTTCTCTGGATTTGCCCTTTTGTACTTTTGCCTGCTCTAAATAAAAGCAGTTTTCATTTACATTGTGACTGTCTCTTCTTGTTTGATCAAGTTGCTTTTTCAAGCCAACTTAATAACAGAGGGCGTTCCTCCATGCAACGCAACGTGACGTGACGTAGGTTCACATTCTCTATTAATGTACAATAACACATTTTAAATGAACAATTATCTGTAGCAAGAGTTTTAAATATTTGTTCAAATAGTAGCGATTAAAAAAAAAAAAATCTCACCTCTACAACAGCTTGCGAAACCGCCAACTCCAACTCGTCTTCGGAGATGCATTTTCTTTTAAGGCCTTTTTCAGAGTGGAATTTCCAGATATTTCGCTCTGAATTCCCCCTCTGCATACCAAGCTCTGATAAACTATATGATATTTCCATATCTGTGTGTCCATCTTCATACATGCTCTTTATAACGTTTTCATATGCTGATAAACTCATGGTACCGACTAAGTCGAGTTAGAAGTGCACCCACTGCATTTAAATTACGCGGTTTACTTACTCTATGAACTGCACTAACGTTACATATTTCCGGTAAAATCTCATTCGGATTTATTTAAACACACACATTAACATACTTCAGAAAGGGTCTTGGGATCCCAGACAAATCAAAGTTTGGTCTGCTCATGCGATACCAGTGATACCAGCCTTTGCAACTGACACATTCAATCAAATATTCAACTTAAAAATATATAGCCTAATAAAATGACATTTACAACAAACCTGTATTATTAAAACTATATCAACTGTAATGTTCAAAACAAAGTGAAAAATAAAAGTGTCTCCTTTATCTGGTGTACAGGGATATTTATTGGCGCAAGTCATCTTGTTTGGAAAATAATCAAGGTTATACATTAGGCTATTTGTTTATCACTAATGGCCCATTAAGATAATACAAATATTTAAAGTAGCCTCCATTATTTTTTCATGCTTGTGTGCAATTTAAGAAATATAGGCTAACACAATAAATTCAATACCCAGATTAGGAGTGCTTCAGCAAAATTCTAAAAACTCATCATCTTCTCTCAGTTATTTTGACAGCTCCAGGTAAACGCAGCGCCGGGTGTAGCTACTTAAGCCCCCTGAACGAATACGTGGAAGTGACCGTACACTTTGGATTTATAATGTTCCAAATATAGCCAGCAGATTATTTGTGTTCTACTTTAACACTGGATTTAGCTATAAACAATCAATATTTATTGACTAAAACTTGTCTATTAATACCTGTTTGCGTGAACTTTAACTTTGAAATGTTTTAACTGGTGCCCCGCCTCTTACTTCTCACCCCTCTTACTTTATGCCGTTCTATGGTATCGTGCTGGGAAAACGGGAAGGAACATCGTGCTTTGCGAGTTACCCATCGCTTGTTGGTAAATGGCGTGTGCCACATTTTGCTTTGCCGATTGCTAGATGTGATTGGCAAACGGTTTGCCAGAATATACCCTGACCCGGCATCAGCAACAGCGTCTCCATTCTCCACTTCATTCTCTTCACCCACAGTAACCGTCATACGTTCATCTTCCACAGAGTGATTTACCTGCTCTACATCCACTGCCTCTGCAACAATCACAGCAGCTGCTGTCTGCACTGAACTTGGTCCAGGTAGCTCATTATCAGTGACAATCGCAACAACGCTCTGATTTTCAGTAACATTCACAGCATCTCCGTCATTTACCACCTGTACAGGTCCCTCATTTGGCCTATCTTTTCTACTGTTACTTGGGCACGCACGGATCAAGTGCCCCATCTTGCCACAGTTAAAACACTTCATGTTGTTCGTAGTGGCAAAGATAACGTAGTTAAAATCCTCATTTCGAAAATGTAGAGACAAATCTAGTTCGTCAAGGTTGTGCTGCAGGATCATATAAACGTAATGCCTAAAAGACACAACATGTTTCAAGAGAGGGGATTTGGTACCAATCAGAATCATCTTAATCAGAGAAACTGTTTTACCATAGCAGGCAAGCATTTTGATCAAAACTTCATTAGGATAAAAGGTGGCACAGTTTATAACGTCACCTTTTTTGAAGGTGTAGACAACGGCAGCACTGGTGTAAAAACACCATTAATCACAACACCAATTTGCACTAGCTCATTTGCAAGATCAACAGTTTTCACAAATACAACAACAGCGCTGTTCATACGGGACGCTGATACAATGTTCTCATAACCAATAACTTCTCCCACCGCTAAACTGCATCCCTCCACACCAGCAGCTGGATCTATTTTTACACAATGACGTCTTGTCAGAGAGTTAAAACTCCCGCTGCCTGGGGCAAACGGGGGCTGACATCCCGGCTAAGACACAACACTTGCTTTCCTTTTTACAAAATAAATCTACACAAGAAAGAAAACTACAAACTGTAACTAAAGAATGACAACAAAATAAAGAAGAAAAAACACTCGTACCTCACACAGCAGCTACACGCTCACTCCAAACACACGCTTCCTACAGTCACACTGCACATGCACACGAGACAGAGAGAGTATGTGTATGTATATATATATTTATATATACACACACACACACTCTATCTCTCTCTCTCTCTCTCTCTCTCTCTCTCTCTCTCTCTCTCTCTCTCTCTCTCTCATATATATATATATGAGTGTGTGTGTGTATGTATGTGTGTATGTATATATATATATATATATATATACACACCGTCCGGGGGCGGCAGGGATCCGAACCAGTGTCCCCACCTCCATCACTGGACATCGCTCCTGGCTATGTCCGGCTTCCCCGCAGCTCCAGCAGACTGGCCAAGGTCTTCCTTCCGCACTCGTGGGGGCGGGCTCGCTAACCTGGGGGGAATAGCGAAGAGAGACAGGGGGGTTTGAAGGGGCAGAGAGAGAGAAGATACTGCCTCGCCGCCTCCTGGGAATGCCGCCATGTAGTCCTCTGCCAGCTGGACGGCCCCATCCAATGACGCTGGGTGGTGGCACTGGATCCACTGCCTCGGGGAAGTTGGGAGACGAACTGCTCTAGTAACACCATGTCGACCACTTCCACTACGTCGCGGGTTCCCCCCACCAACAGCCATTTCCGGCAGGCGTCACAGAGCTGTTGCGCAAACGCTTCCTTCCCGAAGCTTAACGAGTGGAATAGCTGTCGACTCTGCTCCAGGGTCCGACCGACCCGTTGCTGGATGGCTTCAAAGCCTTCAAAGACATGGCCCTGGGATGCAGTCCTTCCACACCCTCCTTAACTAAGAGCCTTAGAGGCCATCCCAGACTTCCCCCTCCTCCATATCACTGGCCCAGGATAATTCCCCCTGCAATGAGGACAGACAACAGTTCAGCCTGGACTGCCCACCACCTCACCAATGTGAAGTACAACCAGAGGAGGCAACCTTCCCCCAACTCACCCCCTACCCACCAGCCCCCCTTACAGCATCAGCATCAGAGATATGCAGCAGCACCTGCCCCTAGCACTCCTCTTCACCTGCAATAGCACAGTTATGTAGTAGCACCTGCCCCTGTGCCCCCTGCCCACCCACAGCAGCAGATTTATGCTGCAGCACCTGCCCAGCCACAGCAGCAGATTTATGCTGCAGCACCTGCCCCTGGGCCCCCTGCCCACCTGCAGCAGCAGAGATATGATGTAGCACCTGCCCCTGGGCCCCCTGCCCACCTGCAGCAGCAGAGATATGCTGAAGCACCTGCCCCTTGGCCCCCTGCCCAGCCACAGCAGCAGAGATATGCTGCAGCTGTAGCCCAGACTACTGCCATGGTCCCTCCCCAACTACCTGTAAACTGGGAGACATCAGGGAGATGCTGCACACCCTGTGCACCCGGCTTTTGTTCAGCTAAGATATACTCAGATCACTTTCCTATTTTAAGAAAAATAGAAATATATATTTTTTTTAGTAAAAGAACAACACAGGAATATTTTATTAGTTAGGAGTAGGCCTAGTAATATTAGCATATGTATTTTTATTTAGTATTAGTAGTAATATTGATTATATATAGTACATGTATTTATGGAATTAATTTCACATTATTATTCAGTATTGTAAGGTATAGATAGTTGTGGTTATTTTTAAATGTTTGTCTCACTATACAGGTTCATTTTGATTGTTTATCAATGCGTTAATTTCATATAAGCTGCTGGAACATTCAGGGTTTCCGCTCCTCGACCTTTGATCTGAAGAGTAGACACCCTGAATTCATCCAATCTATCAAAGATGTTGATGTAATTGTGTTAGTAGAAACATGGTGTCAAAATGCTCAGCTCACTCACTGTCCTCCAGGGTATAATGAAGTCATGGTGCCCTCTATAAAACTGAATAACATACGTAAGGGCAGAACATCAGGGGGGATCTTGGTGTAGTATAAAGAAGACCTTTGTCATCAGATCTCACCAATAAAAAAGGGTAAATCACACATTTGGCTGAGATTAGATAAAACCCTGGGCATAACTGACAGGGATCTATATCTCTGTGCTATTTATATACCCTCCATTCAGAAATAGTCTATTACCAGGCCCAGGAAAATGTGCTTCTTACTGGAGATCTGAATGGACGAACAGGAATTGAACATGACATCATTGACCCACATGGCAACAATCATGTGTTTGGTCAGTCTCCCCTGTTTACCACACCAACCATCCCCAACCGGAACAACCTTGACTGCAGTAAATCAAAGTGGCAGGGAGATGCAGTTACTACATAACTATATACAGGCCTAAGTGCAACTCTGTCGAGCCTTAGGCCTGTATATAGTTAATGGTAGGCTCAGAGGGGACTCTTTAGGCAGATTCACATACTCGTCAGCTCTTGGTTCTAGTGTAGTAGACTATGCAATCACTGACACGGACCCCTCCACTATCAGTGCATTCACTGTCAGACAGCAATCGCCCATTTCAGACCACAACCAAACAAATGTGTTCTTCAAATTATCAGGTCAAACTAGTGACACAAAAAGGGAACCCAGTAAACTGTATAAAGTACATCCTACTTACAGATGGGCCCCAGACAGTGGAGACAAATTCATCATGGCCTTGAACTCACATGATCTGATCAATGACATATCGATAGATGACCAAAACCAATATGTCCCAACTAGAGATGGTGTAAACAAGGCCACTGAGGACATTAATATGGTATTTCATAAGGCAGCTATTAAAGCTGGCCTTGTGAAACAACGGAGGCCTGTTAACCTGCACCCCCACTCAGGGGCTCACAGCTGAAAATGACATACCTGAATTAAAATAAATATAGCTCCTGAGAACAGTGTACCACAGGCACAATTAAGGTCTCTTTGGAAAGAAGACACTTGGCACTCTACTAACAACAAATCAGAGTTGATAATGCTCAAACAAATAAAAAGTTATAAAAGTTGAAGTGCCTCATAAATAATGTGAACTTCAAAAAATGTTTTATTATTTCATGTACAAATATATAAAAATAGACCTGGAAGAATCCAATTAGGTAAAGGATTGAAAGCCACAAGTCTCATCGGTTTATATTTCAAATTTGAGGAAGATATAATGCAAAATGGGGTTCCTGCAAGCTTTTTTCCAAGACTATGTCAGTTCCATTTCTCCCTCCCCTTGCCTGAGGCACATCCCCAGAAATGACATCCCCAAACTAAAATAATTGTAGTTACTGAACAATTTGCTCTACATGCACAATTTAGACATATTTAAAAAGAAGACACTTTGGAGTTTATTACCCAAATGTAAAAGTTGAAAAAACTTACACAGACAAAAATTTATAGAATTTAAAGTGTCTTGAAGATAATTTGTAATGCAAGTAACATTTCATTATTTTATGGAAAAATCAATGAAAACAACCTGGAGGAATCCAGTTAGGTAAACGATTGAAAGCCACAAGTCTCATCAGTTTATATTTCACATTTGAGGAAGATATTATGAAAAATGAGATTTCTGCAATATTTTTTCCAAGACTATGTCCAGGTACCAAGAAGCCTCCTTGGATACCTCAAAAAGCAACCTAATGACCAAATGTTATGAAGGGTACTGCAAGCTATTTTAGTCATATACACTATTCATACCAATAGTCGCCCATTCAACATTCAATGGGTGGTGATGGCCAGTGATACAGACAGCATTCATATGGATGGTCAGACATAGAATCAACAATCCCACTGATGGCCAGCCATCAGACAAGCCATTTGTTTATAATCTTTTCAGACCACAATGCATTTACCATATAAATCAAATGGGAAAACAAACACACACACACACACTCTCTCTCTCTCTCTCTCTCTCTCTCTCTCTCACACACACACACGTATAATGTGTGCATGTTACATAGCTCACCGATGTAAAATTGGACCATCTTTTCCGTCCTCACGCATCACCCTCGTCGCTGTATTCACTCCTCAATTTCGTCATCGCTGCTTCGAGTGATCTCAAATAACATCTTCAGCAGAAAAAAAACTTCTTTTGACGATCCATTTGATAATCCGTCCAGTAAGTAAGACGCGAAAACAGATGTTGACTGGGGAACCGTCTTTTTACTATGGCTCGTTTGTTGTCAAATGACGGGGGTGTGGTCACAGCCTACGTCGCAGGTTAGCTCCTCAAGCGTAGAGTGGCTGATTCAAATAAATAAAAAAACATATTGTTTGCGAGGAATTTAAACTTCCCGGGTATCGTTGGAATCGTGCACTGCTTGGCTACATTTTCTATTAGTCATATCATTTCAATTCTTTCATTGGCTTTCGTTGTAAAGACAAAACAATAGGATCAGCATATCATGACGTCAAAAAAACAGACCGCAGTGTTTGGATATTTCGACCTATATATTGCCTATCTTTGTATTTGTGTGTGTGTGTGCGGTCTTAATTTGTTCATTACACTCTAAGCAACACACCCATATAACGTTCGGCTACCGGGAGTCTGTTTTTATGCATAATTTTATTGCATAACCGACAAGTATGAAACTTCACCCTGAAGAAACTCGATGTAAACAAAGGAATAACCATCGATGTTACAACGTTATTGTTTCTTTGGACTAAAAATGCTCTATGGGATGTTATTCAGTGGACCCTCACCTTTCCATCCAATCTGGAACTTTTAGCAGTGGATGCGTGTGTGGCTCGTTATTACGACACTACTGGTAAGTACTCCGTTTTTGATTACGAGTGTTTGATCTGTATTGCTTACATAAATGCAAGAAATACATTCGTAAGCTTTTCATCGAAAAACAGAGCTCTATCATCGATGCTTGAGGCTTACACCTTTAAAATGATATATAGTTTGCCAAGATTAATGATGTTCTTTCACGTTAAATCTATTCATAAACATTAAACTGGGGGGACTCTTCGGTGCGACATCGCACTGGTGCAGGTTAACAGGTTAAAAGGCAAAATGTTGAAAAATGGTTTGATGAAGAATGCAAGACCATCAGAAAAGATCTCAGTAAAACATCGCCAACCAAACAACCCCTTCATTATGCATTAGTTACAATAATATTTTAAATAAATATAAACATACTATTAGAAACAAAAAACTAAATTATACCCACAAAAGACTTGAAGATATTGAGGATGCCCTTAATCAAAATCAATTCTGGGAAATGTGGAACAACTTCAACAGAAAGGAACCACAAGCATTACCCATCCAAAATGGTGGCGTCTGGAGAGCCCATTTTGAAAGTCTGTACAAAGACATACCAATAAATGAAATGAATCCAGATCAAAGCATTATAAAAGATCAACTCCAAAGATGTGAAGAAACAAATTAAAAACAACCAAAATTCCCTTGATTTCCTATTTACTTGGGAAGAATTGACCACCCATATAAATTCTCTCCGGCCAAAGAAAGCTTGTGGGCCAGACAGCATCAGAAATGAAATGCTCAAATGCAGCACCCCACAGATGCAGAGGGCCGTGTTGAAGTTGTTCAACATTGTATTACAGTCAGGATGTTTTCCTGACATCTGGTGCAAAGGACTCATTTCCCCTATTTATAAGAGCGGGGACAAATTAGACCCTAAAAACTACCGTGGCATCAGTGTCAGCAGTTGTCTAGGTAAGCTATTCGGCAGTATTCTTAACAAAAGAATACTTCATTTCCTTGACAAACACTCCATCTTATGTAAAACTCAAATTGGCATCCTTCCAAAACACCGCACCACCGACCATGTATATACCCTTCACACTTTAACAAACATGTACACCAAACAAAAAATGGTCAAATATTTGCTTGTTTTATTGATTTCAAGAAAGCTTTCGATTCTATTTGGCATGAAGGGCTATATTATAGACTTCTACATTGTGGTATAGGTGGCAAAATATATGATCTGATTAAATCAATATATTCGAAAAACATGTGTGCAGTTAAAATTGGAGACAAACAAACTGAATTCTTCACCCAGAGAAGAGGTGTCCGTCAGGGTTGCAATTTAAGTCCAACTTTATTTAATGTATATATAAATGAACTTGCAGTTCAGTTGGATCAATGTGCTTCTCCTCCTATAGATGGAGAGGTGAAGTATCTGCTGTATGCTGACGACCTTGTGCTACTGTCTCCTACTTAACAAGGACTACAGCTGCAGCTGGACATAGTAGACAAATACTGTCAAGACTGGGCCCTAGCAGTAAACATGAAGAAAACTAATGTCATGATTTTTCAGCCCAAGTGTCGAGAAAACAAATACCATCTATCCATCCATCCATCGTCAACCGCTTATCCTGTGTACAGGGTCGCGGGGGGCTGGAGCCTATCCCAGCTAACATTGGGCGAAAGGCGTGGGACACCCTGGACAGGTCGCCAGTCCATCGCAGGGCCACACATAGACAGACATACACGCACACTCACCAAACAAATACCAGTTTACTATAAATAATGATATAATTGAACACAGCATGAGTTATACCTAACTTGGTATAACAATAACAGCATCAGGGAGTTTCAACATGGCAGTGAATGCACTCAAAGAAAAAGCTCGAAGAGCCCTAAACGCAATTAAGAGAAAATTTTATAATCTCCAAATTCCAATTAAAATCTGGCTGAAAATATCTGATAGTGTCATCAGCCTATTGTGCTGTATGGTAGTGAAGTGTGGGGTCCACTCAGTCATCACAGCTATACACGCTGGGACAAACACCCAACAGAATCTTTACATGCAGAATTCTGCAGATACATCTTACATGTACACAGAAATACACCAACACATGCATGTAGAGCAGAATTAGGCAGATACCCACTGATAATTAGCATTCAAAAGAGAGCACTTAAATTCTTCATTCACCTTAAATCCAGCCCCTGAGACACCCTTCAATCCAAAGCCCTCCAAAACCAAGAGCTGAGCCCAGAAAACAGTCCCCTACATCAGCTGGTGCTGAGACTAATCGTCCCCCCTCAAACACACTTTGACCAGTCTCACATCAACACTGTTCTCCAAACACCAATCAGAGTAAACCAAATGATATCACAAAGAAACCTATCTGGAACACTGGAAAGAAGAAACTAAAAGCCAAAGTCGATCTGAATGTTATCTGGCCCTAAACAGAGAGTATGAGTTGGCAAAATATCTCTTTACTGTCAGAGATAGAAAACAGAGACAGACCCTAAACAAGTACAGGCTCAGTGACCAGACATTGGCAATTGAAACAGGAAGACACAAAAGAAAACAGAATATGTGCTCACTGTTGGATAGGTGAGGTCGAGACAGAAATGCACTTCCTCCTAAAATGTGAAACATTCAGAGAAATAAGGAATGTTTACTTAAACAAGTTTAACTCTGAAACTTCAGAATTTAAAGACCTAAATGACCTCTCAACATTACAAATACTCCTAGAAGGAGACAGGGCACATCTTACTGCCCAAAATGTATCAGCATGCCACAACCTGAGGGACAGTGAAAGATCTGGACAAACACACACACACACACACACACTCACACACTCACAGTCACACACACACACACACACACACACACACACACACACACACACACACACACACACACACACACACTCACAGTCACACACACACACATTCACACACACACACACACGTAGTGTTTCCATGTTTTATGGGGACTTTCCATAGACATAATGGTTTTTATACTGTACAAACTTTATATTCTATCCCCTAAACCTAACCCTACCCCTAAACCTAACCCTCACAGAAAACTTTCTGCATTTTTACATTTTCAAAAAACATAATTTAGTATGATTTATAAGCTGTTTTCCTCATGGGGACCGACAAAATGTCCCCACAAGGTCAAACATTTCGGGTTTTACTATCCTTATGGGGACATTTGATCCCCACAAAGTGATAAATACATGCTCACACTCACACACACACATACACACACACACACAATGTGATGTGGTCAAATAAATAATAATAATAATTTATATATTGCTGTTATTTATATATTACTAATAATTATATTATATACTGTCCAAGTTATTGGACAAAATGTATTTTGCTTTTATTCTATTTTATTTATTCTATATGATGCTTTGGCAACATTGTTTTTGAAACTTTCATGCCAATAAAGCCCATAGAATTGAATTGAAAAATTGAGAGAGAGTGTGTATATATATATATATATATATATATAGAGAGAGAGAGAGAGTGTGTGTATGTGTGTGTATGTATATATCTAAAATCCCTGCTAAATCGGCATAATTGTTTTTTTATTGTGAATAAAATGTTCACAATAACCAGTCTGACTAAATCAGGGTTTTATTGGGAGAAAATAGTGGCACGTAAACGGATATATTTGTCTTTCCAATTCAGCCGTCTTTTGAAAAAAGAAATTCATCTGCGCAGGTGTGAAATGACAGCGGGCATCTCACTGGATTGTATACATATGGTTGATCTTTCCGTAACCAGCGGCTGTAATATATACAGTGCTGTTTCATAGCTTGTAAAGTGAATATATGGCTGTTAAGCCTATGTTAGTCATTTATACTGATATTATTATTATTCAGCTGAATTATTTCTTCATTCGGTTACTGTTTAATGCATTCTGTAGTTATGTTACTTTCCATTAACATTTCTTTATTCTGTTATTTTGGTTTATTATTTTCATTACATTAGCAGCAAACGGATGCCTGCTGGTGCCATCTAGTTTAAATAAACTATGTAAACCTCATGAAGCTAATTTAGTTGGTCAATTTTGTATCCCCTCTTCTCCTGGATAAAATGACAGGGCTTTAATTATGATATTTCTGGTAATATTGTAAAGCAAAAGATGGCAACTGACTGTATGTAACACTTTGCTGTAAAAAGTAAAGCTTTACTTAAGTTAAACTTAGTAAAATGATTGGTGTGATTCATTTATAGACTGCTCTCATCCTTATCCATGTGGATTGTGGGGCAGTTAGATCACACATTTAATCTGTCATGTACTGTTTTATTGGTGGATTGGAATAGCAGAGAAGTAGAGGAAGATTTCATTCACTACATTTGTGTCTAACTTGTTGGGAAAGTGGTCAAAGTAGCTGATTTGTATCAAAAGTCACATTGTTTAATAATTGCCTCATGGTTAGAGAATTTGCAAAGGCAAAAGGCTGTAACTTTGTGATTTAATATTTTTGAGACTTTCAAGACCTCTATCATGTGGATAAGTACCATTCGAGGCCCATGAGAATCAAGGCAGAACCCCGTAACTCCAGTTAGCGCTCTTAGACTCAAATTGAGTTACTATACTCTGCCTTTGTTTTTATATTACATTTTGCTGCGTTTAAATTATGGTGTACTGTCACACATCTGTCATTGAATCTGACACACACGATACCTGAATAAAAGTGTAGTAACTAAATATTGTTGAGTGTTTTTACTATCACATTTAACCCTCTGGGGTCGACGGATGCGCCGGCGCGTCCTGCTGGATTTTTTCCTCATAACAGCAGAAACAACGGAAAACTTCTATTCTTGCCCCGCAGTGCTGGAACAACCTTCCGACAGGGATCTGCGCGCTTCTCTCGCCAGTTCACTTGATGCACGCTGGGGAGAGGTAAGCGTTTTCCCGTCTCTTCATATAAAAAGTTGTTAAAGTTCATTGAAGTATTAAAATAAGTTTATTACAACAAGTGTTATAAAAGGGTTATTTTACGTTTGAATATTAGTTTTATATTTGGATGACATAAATGTGTAATTATATAGAGTTCAGTGGGCCGTGTAACACGAGTTGGTGCACCTTGAATAATTGCAGACCAGCTAATGAGTTTTATATCATGCAGGAGGTATAAACGATGCATTTTATCATCCTGAACGTTTGATGTTTTACACAGTTCACCCCATGCAGTGAAACAAACCAATAAACCTCCTTTGGTTAATCAGAAGTGGCAGTTGTCCGACCTCTTTCATACACAACACAGAACAGGTAACAGCGGTTAGGATTAGAGCGGTTACACTTAGTATCCACTGACAGACTGTGACTGCTTCGAGAAATCACAGAGCTCGGCCACCAGGTGGTGCAGAGGAACAGGCCATCTTTGCAAACCCCTTGACAAACCTCCTGTAGTAACTGGAGATACTGTACTTCACCTTCTCCAGGTGCATCGCAACCCCATCCCTGGAAACCACATGCCCCTGGTACTTTACCATCTCATGGTCACTCAGCCGCTCCCTCCTCGAAGTCTAGACAGGAAGAAGACACATCTGCAATGTGACGCACATCAGTGTGTCTGTCAGTCTGTGTATCATTATTTGTTATTGCTACTTTTAGTTTTAGTTATTAATTTTTTTTTGTCTGAAATGAAAGCATTGATATTTACTGTACAATAAAAAAGAAATGCACAGGAATGCTGTTTTGCTGGAGTTTAATGGTGATTACAAAGAGTATGGCAGTTCCAACAAGGTAGATGCAGAGGGGTAACACACATGCTGGATACACTAAACATGAGAGCAGGCATTAGCTTGCCATGTATTTATTTTACTTTTTTCTTGGTAAAGCTGTATATTAAGGTTCTGCTTATTGATGCTATATTAACTTTTTATTAACACATAATATATATTTAATAATGACTTTATAAAGTATTATTCATTTTGCAGACATTTATCAGACACCTTTATCCAGGGTGACTTACAAGGTTTGTCAAGCTGTAAAATGCTATAATAATATCAATAATTCTACAAAAAATTCAGCCACAGACAAAAAAAACCCTGACCAACTTTATCCCTCCCTAATCCTGCAGTGCTTGGCCAATTGTACGCTGCCCATTGGAAACTCCCGGCCATAGCTGGCAATGGCATATGTGGCATTGGAGAAAAGTCTCTGAGTCGCTATAGTGGTGTACCGTGTGCTTTTAGAGTATGTATTTTTGAGCACTGCCAATTACTGACTGACCAGACTGATTTTGTTCCACCAAAGCAGAGAGATGGATTGAAATGTAAGCAACTAAAAACAAGCACTGAAAAAAGTACAAAAGCAAGCAAGAAAGCTCAGCTCATTTCGTTTTAATTAGGCTCCACTTGGCACTCGATGCGCTGGTTGAGACATTCGTAGCAGTCCAGGTGACTGTTTCGGCAACTTTGACAATCACGCTCCCTTATTATCTCGCATTCCAGGCACTCGCTCTGAACTTTAGAAGTGCAGTCGTCACAGTACACCTTTTTGCAGTTGAGGCAGTAATTTCTGTGATTCTTGCAGGCTTTGCATTTTACCTGTCTCTCCTTGGGGATCTTGTTGCACATGCAATTCCCCTTAAATTCTGGGCAATCATTGCAGGTATTCTGGTAGTCAACAGACTTGCAGGTCTGGCATTTATTCATCCTGTCTTTGCAGTTGTTGCAGAAGGTCGTCTTGCTCAAGCAGACTGTACAGGCGGGCACACCTTTACATTGGGGGCAGGACAGCTTCTGCTGGTAAGGGCACTTCTCGATGGTGAAGCCCAGGTTCCTCAGGTTAGAGAAACCTTCCTTGACCTTCTGTTGGGTCTCAACATCGCTTTCATCATCGAAGAGCTGGGTGTAGATGAAGTACATGTGTACTTTTCCCTCTTCACGCCACAGAGAGAAGGGTTTCTTCGACAGGGGCTCATCGATCCTTCTATCGCAATTGTCACTGAAACAGTGCTCCAGGCAGGGTGAGTTGGTGGTGTAGAAGACCATGCAGCCGCCATTTTGCAGCGTCTGCTCCAGCTTCACCCCCAGCCACTCCGCTCCCGTCATGGATTCCTTGTCCAGTGGTGGGTCCCATCCGTTTGTTGGGTTCTTCAAGATTTTGAACTCGGAGCAGTATTGGCCGGGATCCGGACCCACTGCTATGTAGTTGGCTTTCAATTTGGTGTTGAAATCCTTTACCGATTTGGTGAAAGTAGGCTGCTGCTTCTCCTCCCCCTTGTACAGGTAGTTGACTGAACTTTTACCATTGCACTGGTCAGGAGTCAGTCCAATCATGAAGCTCATCTGGTCCAGATGTATGTGTGCATTTACATTCTTAAGAAGGAAACTGCCAGAGAGAGGGGAAAATGAATTAAAAGGCTTTAGTCCTCAGCATCGTCACCAGTGACTCATCAGTATAGAAGTGGAGACAAACATTCTGACCAAACATTTTGTCCCTACTCAAGAATCAGTGAAAAATGCTGTGTAGTGATTTATAATTTTAAGTGTAAGCAGAAAACCCATCCCTCTACAAATGCATTTACATTTCCTTGTTTTTCTTTCCATTGCTGTATACATTTTTGCTATTTAAATGAACTTCCCATGTATATTAGTTTTCTTTTACTGACATTACTAAAGGCAGCGACGTGCCTTTTGATGTGAACCTTGAACTCTTGGAGGTGAAATATGTGTGTGAAATTATCTGCCATTATTAGCACACCAGCTATTGGCTGTTTATGTAATATGGTTTCTTTTGTAAATCATACTCTAGCTAATCACTGTTTCTACACAGTGCAGCAAGTAATATTACTGCTCTAAGAAGAATGTTTTATCTTTCATTAAAAAAGCTGTTTATTTGTTTCAATTTATAATTTTTTTATATATGGTTGTAACAATCTACCTTTGGCCAACAAAACATTCCCAGAGTAAGAATGGGTTACTATCTAAAACTATTAAAAATGAAATATAAAGTAGATGTCAGAAAGGAAGTTAGAAATATGATTGTTAGGTTCGTTTGGGTGCAAAACATTTAATTCCAAAACATTTGCCCAACACACGCAGATTAACAAATAATTGTATTACCCACAGTACCTCGGATAGCTGCTGACCCATGCACATAAAATTAAGTCAAAACAAAAATATGATGGTGGTAAATCCACTGGTAACCCTACAGAGGCAATGAATGAGTAAAAATAATGTCCAGAATAATAAACAAAAAATAGACAATCAAAATTCAGTTTGAAATCCACCACAAAAATAAAGCAAAAGGAAATTAATGAAACATCTGCTGTTCAAAAATAATAAGTGCAGGCATTGGTGCAGGGTTTTTAAAGGTCAGGGTCCTCAAATATTTAAAGGGGCATCGTTTCATAAAACCCACTCTTAAAAGGGTAACAAAGCATACTTCGAAGTATCACCGACTTTAAACACACATTTTGAATGCCTGTCAGGCTAAAAGTGGTGCACATAAATGGAGCACTTATATA
The DNA here is from genome assembly GCF_025860055.1 of Xyrauchen texanus. NCBI lineage: Eukaryota > Metazoa > Chordata > Actinopteri > Cypriniformes > Catostomidae > Xyrauchen > Xyrauchen texanus. The sequence continues at coordinate 50,626,625 of NC_068283.1, forward strand.
ATATTTACTTTTGTGTGACAGGCCTCACAAGGTTATTCATTAAATAAGGGTTGTCTTTTCCTTGAGTCAATAAGTAAATGTGAAACTTAAAGATATGTAGTACTGACCAGTGTTTCAAGGGTGTGAATAATCCTGGAGGCTCTTGTGTATATTGTGATGGGGCATATGCACACGGGCTTGGATGTGGGGGAGGGCTGCTCCGCCTGGGATTGCCCAGCAGGATTAAGTTAGCTGGGGGGCGGGTCTCAGCAGTGCATGCCCGTTTAAAGAGCAGCATGTCAGTGGCACGTGAGCGTGTGCGCAACAGTTGCTTCAGTTAGGGCCTTCATCTGTGCTTGTTAGGGTTAGTTTATATATATATCTATACTTAATTTTCCAGATCCTGACCAATGTGACCCTATCACTGTGGCCTCACTGAATGACTGGCATTTCTCTGAACACTTACTCTTTCACCAGTGTCTTCAGCACCTTTGGCTCGATTTGTTCAGCGCTGCCAAGCTGGATGTGGAGCAGCAGCAGCACGGCTACACCGCTGAGATGCATCTTTCACTTAAAAAGAAAAATGAATTGATGTAAAAATAAAGATATCTTGTCAAGTTCAGCATAGTTCATATTGGGTATGTGGTTAGGGCTCTGGACTCTGGTTTACCTAGATTGTTCCAGTAAAAATATAAATCCAACCGTATAAATGGGTAATTGTATGTAAAAATAATGTGATATCTTGTCACCCTGGATAGGGGCATCTACTAAGAAATAAATAATAGGCAGAACATGTTATTTACATTTACATTTATGCATTCGGCAGACGCTTTTATCCAAAGTGACTTACAGTGCTCCTTATTACAGGGACAATCCCCAGGAGCAAAGTGTCTTACTCAAGGACACAATGGTGGTGACTGTGGGGATCAAACCAGCGACCTTCTGATTACCAGATTACCAGTTATGTGCTTTAGAGCACTACACCACCACCACAAATAAATAATATTTGGCCAAGATAATTGTCTTAATAGTATTTTTGAAAATAAGAATTATTTCCTAATATCAGGCAATATTTTTTAAAATTGAAATGGTAACTAAAGTTGTTTTGTGTGTTTTCATGTTCCCACGTGTTGCTGTGGCACACGCTCTCTCAAAATGATGCAAATATTCTGCCTGAAAAGGACATTAAAAGTAAGAATAACATGTTCTGATCATTTCAATACCTTCGAGCTTTCTCTTGCTAGCACAGAATAAAGGAGAGAAAGTTCAAGCAAACATCAGACCACATTCTTTTCACTCCCTGTTAATTGAACATTATTTTACTTGCATCCAGGGGTGAAATGCTGCCGCTACTCAATGGGAATGGAGTACCAGAATGTATTGTTTCAGGTGGTACTGGGACCTATTTGTGCTGACTTTTATCAGATGCGCATGTGTTCCATCGTTCAGTCCGAACTCTCAGAATCAAAGATTTGGCTGATAGGATGCCAATCAATACTAACCCAATCAGTAAGACCTAGGGGTGGGGCTGTAGTACTTATGTCAGCACCAGCTGGAAGGAAAGACAGCAAGAGAACAAACATCTAAGTTAAGTGCTTATTAGCCTAGTAATGTATGTGTAACATTCTGCCTTTTATATAAATGCTATATATCATGGTGCAGATCTGAACTCTCAACCTGCATTTAAAAAGAAAAGCAAAAAATTAAGGCACATGAGGTTAGCAAAATTCCATTTTAAGTTTTTTTTTATATATAAATATATTGTAAATGACTGCATAGATCCATCATGCTGGAGAGTACGGGGAGGCAGCAGAGAACCAGAAGACGCAGGGTAAAAGACAAATACACTGAGGCGCAGTCTTTATTCAAACCCAACATAAACAAAACAGTAGAAAAAAAGATATCTAATTCCTTTCTTTACATCTGCATGCCCAGCTGACACACCAAAACAGCTGGCAGTGCCCTCATGACCCTTCAACAGAGGAACCTGTGCAACCTTGCTGTAACAAGCCGTCAAAATATATATTTGTACTATCCGTCGGTTACATTACTAGTTTTCTTGTGAGGGTCAAAAACAAACAGGGAAAATGCATACTGCGTTTTTAAAACCCAAAGTGACTAACAGGGCAAGGAGTAATATGTATGTATTTATTTTAAGAACGGGGTACACCACTGTCAATTTATTTTGTATTATGATTAATTTATTATTATATTAATATGACCGTGAAGCGTCGTGGGTGTTATTGTGTATAAGTGTTACAGTGTAAAAACCCCATCCACAGTAACTGAATAAACTAGGGGGTAATAGAATAATTACTAGCCAGTTAAACCCCTCGTCCAAACTATTTTATGTATAAACCCACAGCTCTCTGCACTCGGGGTGGGGGTTAGAGCGGAGCGAGCGAGCGAGGAGCGAGAGAAAAGGAAAGGTTCAGCCTGATTGTGTTGTTTGTGTTCTAGATTATTTTTGTTTTAGCATTTGTAATTTTGCTCTGAGCAAGTGTTATTTATTTGTTATATTTAAAAATGCATCTTTATTTTTGAACCGCAGTATTTGGTGTCAGAGTTTACATTCCTGCTTCTGCCTTGTCATGAGCACCAGCCACCCTGTCACAGTGACACATTTAAAAGGGTGCAGTACACACAAATTAAACCTCTTTATAAATCCATGGTTCTGCATGCTGTCGTAGTTTCCATGGTGACCCCTGATTCACCCTTAGCGGAGTACCTGCACT
>NC_068283.1:50634338-50645032 GCF_025860055.1 Xyrauchen texanus
ATACAGGAGAAAACAATCTAGTCATTTTCTGCTGACACTGTGAGATATTGACTGGCATTGCCTGCCTTCTCTTTCAGGTACTGGCACAATGGACAGCTGATGATTTGGACCAATCTGGGTTGGTTTGTGTCAGTCTTGAATACAGGGGACCAGACCTCCTCCAAGGGACCACACAGGACAAAATCTACTGTTCACAAAATAGTATTTGTCAGACCATGGCCGTGATCATAAATATGTAAACCAATGTTACGTTCTAACACCCATGTACTAGGGGAGGAAAATATATATGGATGGATGGTGGGGGGAAGGGCTAGTGTATTCTACATAAGATACTTTATAGGCCACTCTTTATTTATATTGTAATTATTTATATTAAAAATACTGTGTAAATATGCATTAACTAAATTAACCTCATTTAATCAAAGATATTTTTTTGTATGTTCAAGATAAAAGCCGATTAAAATGGTTGTATGATACAGGTTTGAGTCCATGGTTGGTTAAGAGAAATCTGGTCACATTAGATGGTGGTCTCTTTGTCAGGTTAAGGTTAGGTTTTGAGGATAAGAGGAGCCCTACCTCAGGATACTTAGATCCTTCGGTAGGAACTCTCTAGGCATGGGCTCAGTTATTTAGTTATGTCTCCTCAACACACTACCATTTATCTGATTCACTGCTTAAGGTATATATATATATATATATAAAATATCCAGGTTATGGTTAGGTTAGGGAATTGTTAAAACCATAAGTCCAGACCCCAATGGGTCCAGGCCCAGTTGTGCACAGGCCTTCTCTCAACTGGTCACGCCCAAAGTTCCAGTGAGAGGACGAAGCAGAGATTGCCTGCCACCCAATCCATTCTGTCCCAACATGAACAGGGTTCAAATAATTAGGTTTAGGTAAGTTTAGGGTTAGGGTCTCTGTAGTGGCCTAAAGCACATAACTGGTAATCAGAAGGTCGCTGGTTTGATCCCCACAGCCACTACCATTGTGTCCTTGAGTAAGACACTTAACTCCAGGTTGCTCCGGGGGGATTGTCCCTGTAATAAGTGCACTGTATAATACATTGGTACTCAGAAGGTCGCTGGTTTGATCCCCACAGTCACCATCATTATGTCCTTGAGTAAGACACATAACTCCAGGTTGCTCCGGGGGGATTGTCCCTGTAATAAGTGCTCTGTATAATACATTGGTACTCAGAAGGTTGCTGGTTTGATCCCCACAGTCACCACCATTGTGTCCTTGAGGAAGACACTTAACTCCAGGTTGCTCCGGGGGGATTGTCCCTGTAATAAGTGCACTGTAAGTCGCTTTGGATAAAAGCGTCTGCTAAATGCATAAATGTAAATGTAAATGTCTCTGTACATCTTTTCTGGCAGTTTAGAGCTCGGCCTGCAGCTATATTTTTCTCAAATCCTCTACTTGCAGCAGTGACGCCTTTGGCATTCTAGCAGTCATTTCTAGCATACTATAATTTCTAGATCTTCATTTCAATTTTAATCCCATGCTTTCTGCAGCACTTTCCGAAGATGAAAATAGCTTGTAAGGCACTTCTCATGGATTTTCCAACCAAGCTTTTCTAACAAACTCTTAACCTCAAACTTTGATTCATCAGTCCATAATACTCATTTTTAGTCATTTAACACTCAAACCTTTAAGTTTTATATATATATTTATATGTTTGTCAGTTTCAGATGTGACTTTTTCTTTGAAAGTCTGCCTAAAATGTCAAAATCCCAGAATCTTCTCTTGATTTATGCAGATTAAATTGGTGTTTGGCCTGTACTGATCATTGAGACTACATTCAAGTCTCTAGTTTTAGAAACTGGCACAGTACTAGTCTTTTTGTTGTACAGCTGGGCCGTCCACTTCCCTCTCTGTCCTGGTTTGATATTTTCTTTCAAGACAGTAGTGCATGGAATAGAATTTATCTCTCAAAAGAACATTAGACTGATGAATTTCAAGCTAGTGGTTTTTTAGCCATTTTTAAAACCAAAAGTGACTTGCAAGTGAACGCCGTACTTCAGCTACAGAAAAGATATCATTGTATTGTGATGTAATTACTTAATTGAGTGGATCTGTTCTTAAAAAAGGGAAAGGTTTTTTGAGTACCAAATTAGCACATTAGAATAGAATTAGAAAATGTGATGCATTCTTTTTTTAATAGACTGAAGTGATGATTGTCGAAAATAGGTCTTTGTCATCGCAGGTAAAATATTTATTATAAAATAAATAACATATTTATTTCAAAAAGTAATAAATTAAAGCATTAAAGTAGCTTTTTTTAATTAATTTAAAACTGTTGAAAGCTAGTGTAAAACAGAATACCAAATTTGTTCTCTCTTTGTCCTAGAAGGTAAATAAAGTGATTTGATTGATTTTATTGAGGTATTTTAAAAACAGGTTTGAAATATACAGTAGAACAGAAAAGCCTTGATTCTTTGAATATGAAGGGCTATGGGAATCTGACATGCCTTTTGGAAGCTAGACATGATTATAGGAATTGCCAATATTTCCATTGGAGGCAAGAATTACTTCCAGGTGTAAGGCTGACATCAAGCTGTCGTAAAAGTCAAAGAACTCTGCGAGAACCAAGTCATAAAAACTCTCACACAGAAGAATATTTTCACCTGAGTCAACACATCCTACTGAGCAAGGACAATAAAACACAAATCTCAAATCTGACCTCTATCTCACCTCCTAAAACTCACAAACATCTGCTCCCCTCTACTCCTCCTTTCCCTTCAGCTCAGAATCACTTCAACAAAATATCATGTCTGATGTATACAAATAATATGACTTGGCATGTCACACACTCAGTGCGACTGGTAAATATCCGGTGGAGCCAAAGATATTTGACAAAACCATATGTGTATCAGGGAAATGATAGCGTCAGGATACGAGAAAATAAATCTCTTGATCTGCAAATTAATGATCTCTTTGTTCGCACAAACGACGAGAGATCAGACTTAACCCTCTGGGGTCTGAGGGTATTTTTGGGCCCTGGAGGAGTTTTGACATGCCTTGACATTTGTGCTTTTTTCAGTTGCTTAATAACATATTAATGGAAACCATCCTGATCACTTTTTCATACAAAACAATATAGTAATTTAACTTTTGTAAGACAATTTTAGTGTTGAATGGTCATATGCGAGGAGGCGTGAACTATCATGAATATTGATGTGATTCACACCTGAGGAGACAAAAGACCCTCACCTGGGCCTATCAATGAGGGATATGAATGTGAGGAGACTTAATGATCAAAATCAAGTTTTAAGTTAAAAGAAGTAATCTATGACTATGTATGTTATTTACATAAAGACTTTACTTCATTTTAGACCTACACTACCATTAAAAGAAGTCTCTTCTGCTCACCAAGACTGGATTTATTTCATCCAAAATACAGAAACAACATTGATATTCTGAACTCTTTTTACAATTTAAAAGAACAGTTTTCTATTTAAATATATTGTAAAATGTAATTTGTGATCAAAGCTGAATTTTCAGCATCATTACTGCAGTCTTCAGTGTCACATGATCCTTCAGAAATCATAATAATATGCTGATTTTCTAATATGGGCATATTTAAAGTGCATTTTACTCATTTACACCTGAACACATATTTGCAAGCACAAGCTTTGTTGATGATAATGAGGCAGCATAAACACTGGATAAAATATAATCTAAACATTCATATTATTTTTATATCATATTACATATCATATGTATATCATACAGCATAGCATTTAAATGTAACTCAAACTTGCTTATTAGGACATATTTCAAATGTCAATACTCTAAATCCTGTCTGGCAGTTCTGGAAACAGTCCCACTAGTAAAATATGTACATGTTTATATACAATAGCATGTCAACTAATGAAAACTAAAGACTTACTCATCCGAAATTGTGTCCTCGGCTGGATCAAGTCTCTCTTCAAAATACAAATGTTCATCGGAGTCCCGCTCTTCTTCTGAGGAAAATGTTACCTCTTCCTTAATATCCTGGAGCTTTCTCACCTGTGTATCGTTGCAAACGCGCAGAAAAATGAATGAAATGTGTTTACAACCTCACAGTCGGGGGCGTTCACCATTTGCATTGATTGTCTCAGCACATTAGCATATGAATGGCGTGCTCTGCTGGTGGGTTTGATCACATTACAGATAATTAGATGGACCAGTAAAAACTGTACATCGCTTTGTTTCATACAGATTACATTGCAGGAGAATATTTGTTTTAAATTTGAATTGTTTTATTTAAAAGTAGACATTTTAAGCTTTCTTTAGACATATGTTTCATGTTTGTGTGATCAGTATTCACAGAGTTTCAGTTCATTTTAGTGACGTGTTTCTGAAATATGCTCGTGAACACAGAGACTGCTGAAAGCTCACCCTTTTTATTTTCTTTATTTTACAAAAGCACAAGATTTTGTTGTTATTGTGAGTGTACACAAATAAAAATAAACCCTTTATAGTCTCTAATGATGTCTTACACTTATTTGTATACCCCAAAATGACGGAGTATTTTAAGTTGTTTCTGCTGTAATGACGAAAATATCCAGCAGGATGCGCCGGCGCGTTCGTCGACCCCAGAGGGTTAAACTGGAGATAAAATCATCCAAAGTTTTATTCTGGTATTCAAGGGAGCTTTGCAACTGAATCTTTAATTATAAAATCAATGAACACCATCGCTATTGTTTATTTACTTTGCTGCAACAAACTCGCAACATTTCAAAAGAATGAGCGGGTAGCAACTGTAAATGAATAAAAAGTATCAATTGAGATATAAAAATAGCAAGTCGATGTGTTTGCATATGAAAAGCAAGATTAGGCAAAACAGAGTGATGTGATAAAAAGAAATAACAGTAACAACAGAAATGTTACTAGTTTATTAATCAGTAAAGAGTACTATGACAACCTATTTTTAAATTAGCACCTGTGTTAAACACTGTTTCTGCTGTAAGAGATACAATAAACACTTAGATTAGATGTTATAAATGCTTCGGGCATTTCAGACTTTTCGTCGTGTATAAATTAGAAATAACTGTAATCATCCTTCTCTTGAAATTGTTCATCAGTCTCAAGCTGAATGTGTTACTATGTCGGATATCTCTGATATGACACACTGTGCTATTTACCACATAGCTGCAGTCAAACCATACTGATTACAAAAATCCATGTGACTACTAGCAATTTTACACAATTAGCATTAACCTTCAGTAACTTTAAGAAAGACTGAAGAACTTCATTAGGCCTTTAAAACTTAAGAACACTCTTTGCATCACCTCTGACTCTGCCCAGCCCCCTTTTCATATTCAAATATAGTCGCATGAGAATACACCTAGTGACATCTTAACTCAAGAAAATTAGAAAATTGCATTCAATTTCAAATTGTAATCGCAAAAGCTCTGCAGCTTGAGCAGAAATTTGACCCTTGTGAATATGTACCTGCAGTCATTGGGTGTTTACAGCAGCATGTTTATCAAAGGCTTTCAGCCTGACATGTTGCTGTTCACACAATGCACACGCTCATGCATCTGATACAGGGCCAAATCAAAGACATGTATTCTCAAAAGAGCAACGAGATGACAAATATCTCATTCCGGAAAACCTCCAGAGACCAGTAATAAAATTATTTTCATTTATACTATTTTAATATAGTTGTATTATAATCACATTATAATATAATGGCCAAGCATGGCCACAGACAGGGAAAGGTTATGCATGGCATTGCAGATGTATACTATGTATGTATATTTGTAATGACAATGCCAACCGAACAACCTTACAGGCCCTGAAAAATTCTTGTGATTAAATTTGATTGGTTTTCTCATCAGTGCCAAGAGGGAGGGTATACGGTCATTTTTGCTGTGCATCAGTACTGTAAAAACAGTGGCACATGATAATGAACCAAATCATCTCTCGCTGAGAAGCACCAATTTAAGTTAAATTTGATCACGGGAACATTCTACTGTGTAGACAGTGAAAGATGTGTGTAAAATTCTAAACATCAGGCAGAAAGCCCTGACATCAGCCCTGACAGACCACAGAGATCATAGATCATCAAATGTGTGAATAGCACCCTTAAAAAAGGCTAAGCAGACAACACATCATGAAAAGAGATGAACTGTTTCTTTGACCACAGAGCTGTGTTGAGAGCAATAAAAATAAAACAAAGCTCAGAAAGTTCCCCAGCAGAACTGGGGCTTATATTGCTCACAACAGCAGACTGTGCAGACTCAACTGTGAGAACAGCTCAAGGTAGTACACACTTCAAACTGCACTAAAATATCAGCAGTAATTCAGATCTCACCAAAGATGCTCAGTCTAAATTGATCTCTGAAATAAAATTTGCATTAGACATTGTAATGGTACGTATCTCTTCCCCCTGATTGCACAAACCATACAGTATGAGACTAAAGCTGTCTGTAACAGTTTGGCTTTGACCATCAGAGGAAAATAAAGTACCACATGTCTAAATGCAAATTAATTAAAGGTTCAACATTAACTGTTTTCTCTTTCTGTAGTTGTTCATATTTCAGGTTGCAATCTCGTGAGGGACAGATGCAAAAGATTTCTGATCCCCCTGCTTCAAGCCAGGACAACAATTTTGCCATGCTGGAGATGGGTGCGAAAGCAAATCTAACAGGCCATTCACACCTCACAGCTCTACAAAAACAAAAATATCTGTATGGCCTCACGGTTTAGCACCGGAACCAAAATTTTGCAACACCAATTGCTCTAGAACAGGTTCCACCCATCTCCTAAACATACAGAGCACACACTTTTATCACTACACATCATGGAACCAAATAATGGCCGAGAATCTGAAAATACTAATCCAATGAAGATCTGGCCCGCCTCTCACATACACATAGCCTCTCACACATAGGACATTACAAACCTGTTTCCATAAAACTATAAAGTCACTATTTACAACTTATCTTTGAAATACTGTAATATGCATGGGACATGTGCATGGCTACAGTCACACATCGATGATTTAATTACTAATTGCAAGCAAACCCATACTTCAACATTTCCACCTACATATAAATCAAACCAACTGATTGTTGCTGGGGCCCCTGGTTTCCAACGCATTGCTAATAACAATGTAAAAATAAAGGAGTTGACAATATGAAATGCAGACACTTCTATCGATCACTACACATTTAGAAAATAGGCATATATCATCGATTGTGACTGTGGCAGCAGGGACGTGGTCAAGCGCCTGTCCAGGGGAGAAAGCGGTAAGGGCGCTTGCACCTGAGCTAAATTATGTCTAACACCTGTCTCTAATTTCAGTAAGCACGGGGAGAGCGGCATAAGAAGCAGCCACAGAACCTCCAGAGGGGGGAGAGAGTCTGACACAAAGAAGCCTACTGTGTTCTTTGTATGCAAAAGATTAGGGTTAGGGTTAGGGTTAGGGTTAGGTATAGAGGTAATTACGACTTCCACCCTCATTATGTCCACCCTCATTTGCATATCGAATCTGATTGGCTGGATTGTTTCACAGATAAATCTTTAGGACGGTCGGTCCGATTTTGCCAAGCTTGGTGTCATTGAATTCAGAATTCCGTCTGCTTTCATGTGACGAGGAGAGATGAACAGAAGAAGAGAGCAATGGAAATGTAGCGCTGAAAAGGTAGAAGAGTCTTTTGCACGTAGGTTGTGAGTGGTTTAAAAAAGTCACTTGCAGGTCTTTAAGATTTGCATGAATACGACTGTAATGGAGACGTGGTAATGAACGCATTTTTCACAAGAACGCTGAAATGTTTTTGTAGGAATTGTTGGGTGGGATAAACTCAATCCTTTATTATTATTATCATTTCATGAAACTTATCGGGCCATGCTTGTGAGGAGGAGATTATTTTGTTGCGAGCAGAGCAGACTTGAGTCCAGTAAATATTAAAGAAATTGTTCCAAAAACAAATGCATCAGAAAATAACCGAAGGACTTGAAAACTTTTAAGAATACAAACGGCATCGAATCTTGCCACACATATCTTGAGATGACACACTTGTTAGGGGCGTTTTGTCCTTTGAAATGAAATCTGCGAAATCCAATAAAGCCCCTTCGCGGTTCAATCGCTGAGTCATCGATTACAATAACAATCCATCAATTCAGATTTCCTTTAAAGATAATTTTTTTTATTATTAGTTATTTATTTTATTTTATTTTATTAATAATCATGCCAAGGTCTTACATGAAATTGTGTCAAAAATTGCGAAACATTTTTTTAAAAACACACATACAACAATTATAAAAAAAACAAAAGCCAGAGGGAGAAAAAAATAAATAATGAAATCTATATAAGGTTGAACAATGGAAGCATTTTTTGACTTTTCAATGATTTTTTGTTTTTTATGGCCATAAAAGACATAATATAGGTAGTTACAGTCAACCAGAAAAAGTGACTTGACATTGCAACTCTCAACGTGTCCAACTTGATGAAGCCGGATAACCGTTGCATTTTAGAAATGAGTTGACAATTGAAGGGATGATGAATTTTATTATGACAAGAGGAGCTTTAAAAACAATATAATAACAATAAATAGCGATACGTGAAATGTCTGAGGCTCCAGTGAGCTCAAATTGTAACTTTGTGGTTTTGCGACGGGTTTTCACAATTCAAAGCCTTTTTTAAGACCAACTGAAGAAAACTCAAGGAATCGATTGAAGGGAACAATCCGCCAGCGAGCTCTCGAATTGTAAACGTCTAGGGAGCGCCTGAAGATTTACATTTGTAACGACCCTTCAAAGTGTAAAAATTCAACTTAAAGGCTTGAATCCCTCTGCTCCCAACCACCAGCACGTGGTAATAGCTTAGCCCCCGCCGCTGGGCGGCAGTCCATACAATGTCAGTCTATGGAAAAATGTTTGTCTGTGGGTGGCTGCTGTTCTGTTTGGGCCTGGGGGTTGCCAAGAAGACCAGCGTTGGCCCCGTGACTCTGGGAGGTACGCTCGCGGAGATACGGGGCTTCGCTATGGCCCGCATCATATATGGTCCAAAGCGAATTACAGTGCACTTATTACAGGGACAATTCCCCCGGAGCAACTTGGATTAAGTGTCTTGCTCAAGGACACAATGGTAGTGGCTGTGGGGATCGTACCAGCAATCTTCTGATTACCAGTGATGTGCTTTAGTCCACTACACCACCACCACTCCATATTAAGCATGCCGCCTATATTAAGCATATTTGGACTGTAATAAAACGGGTTCCACTGGGGCGGGACACACAAAAGTGTAATATGTTTCTCGTGGAAAGACCCCGATAGCGTGCGCAAAGTTTGGGAACGATCGCTCGTTTGTAGCCAACACGGCGGCCTAAAACGTACTCCTTGGCCCTTTATTGTTTCCCCCCACTGGGCGGCAGTCTATACAATGTGAGTCTATGGAAAAATGCTCACAAATGATAAGTTTTTTACATCTGAGATGTACTGTTGCAGAAATTATTTTTAATGTCATTCTAAATTTTGCAATCACTGTATTAAAGTGAATAATTCAGGTGGAATTATACAATAACACGAGAAAATTGTATTGATGGACTTATAAGGATAATAACAAGAAAACTATAATACTACTAATAATAACATTAATAATAGTAATAATTCATTTAATTTATGAAGTGCTTTTCTAGACACGGATGAGAGACAGCAAAGGCTGTCCATTTAACTGGCCATATATATATTTATAAAATCTGCATGTTTTAAAAACACGTGGACGCCCCCTAAAGGTTCAGCATTGAAACTGTCTGTGATTCTCTGTTAAAATATCCACTTTTTAGCAGTTTTGCACAGTGCAGTTCTCAATATGTCCACTATTCAATTCAATACAATTCAAAGGGTCTTTATTGGCATGAATATAAACGATACAGTATTGCCAAAGCAGAGGCTGTGTAAAAAAGAACTACACCTTAATCTATAATTACATTTAGTTTAACAAATATAAAAATAACTAATCAAAATAAATCCACTATGTGTATATGTGTGTATATATTTGTATCTGCAAGTCGTAAATCTATCTTTCTATCTACCTATCTATCTGTCTGTCTGTCTGTCTCTATGTCTGTCTGTCTATCTATCTGTCTGTCTGTCTGTCTGTCTTTTCTATCTGTCTGTCTGTCCGTCTATCATCTATGCTGATGACACGCAACTCTACTTGTCTTTCCAGCCCAACGACACCACAGTGACCGCTCGAATCGCTACCTGTCTGGCAGACATCTCAGCCTGGATGAAGGAACACCACCTTCAACTCAACCCAGCCAAGACCGAACTCCTTGTCTTTCCAGCCAACCCTGCTGTTGAACACAACATCACCGTGCAGCTGGGTCCAACTACAGTTTCGCCTTCCAAAACGGTCAGAAATCTAGGGGTAACCATTGATGATGAGCTAAATTTCACTGACCACATTTCAAAGACTGCAAGATCATGTAGATTTACACTCTACAATATCAGGAAGATAAGACCCTTCCTCTCTGTACATGCCACACAACTGCTCGTTCAGTCACTTGTCATAACTAGACTGGACTACTGTAACTCTCTCATTGCAGGCCTTCCTGCATGTGCTATTAGACCTCTCCAAATGATCCAGAATGCAGCAGCACGTCTGGTCTTTAATGAACCTAAGAGAGCACATGTTACACCACTTTTTGTCTCTCTCCACTCAATTCAAAATGCTTTATTGGCATGACTGTACA
>NC_068284.1:0-2500 GCF_025860055.1 Xyrauchen texanus
GGTTTATGGACAGGGCTAAGTTGTTAGGGGCAGGGTTAGGTGTGAAGATAGGGTTAGGGGCAGGGTTAAGTGGATAGGGTTAGGGGCAGGGTTAGGTGTAGGGATAGGGTCTGGTCTGGGGTTAGGTTACGGGCAGGGCTAAGTGGTTAGGGTTAGGTGTGGGGGCAGGGTTAAGTGGTTAGGGTTAGGTATGGGGGCAGGGTTAAGTGGTTAGGGTTAGGTATGGGGGCAGGGTTAAGAGGTTAGGGTTAGGTATGGGGGCAGGGTTAAGTGGTTAGGATTAGGGGCGGGGTTAGATGTGGGGTTAGATTTAGGGGCAGTGTCAAGTGGTTAAGGTTAGGGGCAGGGTTAGGTGGTTAGGGTTAGGTGTGGGGTTCGATTCAGGGACAGGGGAGGGGTCGGCTTATTGGTGGGGCTAACATTTAAGGTACATCTTCCTGATATATATACACACACACACACACACACATATACACACACATATACACACACACACACACATATACACACACACACACACACACACATATATACACACACACACATCTATACCAACATATATTACCTAAAGCACCTAGGGTTTGTGAAAGGTAGGTTGGAGGTTGTTTGATAAACAAATGCCTATTAATCTAAAATGCCTACTAGTCTAAAAACCTATTAATGTAAAAAGAAGTAGGCAGTGTAGTTAGGGTTAGGGTTAGGGTTAGGTTAGGGTTAGGGTTAGGGTTAGGTTAGGGTTAGGTTAGGGTTAGGGTTAGGGTTAGTTAGGGTTAGGGGTTAGGGTTAGGTTAGGGTTAGGGTTAGGGTTAGGGTTAGGTATAGAGGTAATTACGACTTCCACCCTCATTATGTCCACCCTCATTTGCATATCGAATCTGATTGGCTGGATTGTTTCACAGATAAATCTTTAGGACGCTCGGTCCGATTTTGCCAAGCTTGGTGTCATCGAATTCAGAATTCCGTCTGCTTTCATGTGATGAGGAGAGATGAACAGAAGAAGAGAGCAATGGAAATGTAGCGCTGAAAAGGTAGAAGAGTCTTTTGCACGTAGGTTGTGAGTGGTTTAAAAATGTCACATGCAGGTCTTTAAGATTTGCATGAATACAACTGTGGTAATGAACGCATTTTTCACAAGAACGCTGAAATGTTTTTGTAGGAATTGTTGGGTGGGATAAACTCAATCCTTTATTATTATTATCATTTCATGAAACTTATCGGGCCATGCTTGTGAGGAGGAGATTATTGTGTTGCGAGCAGAGCAGACTTGAGTCCAGTAAATATTAAAGAAATTGTTCCAAAAACAAATGCATCAGAAAATAACCGAAGGACTTGAAAACTTTTAAGAATACAAATGGCATCGAATCTTGCCACACATATCTTGAGATGACACACTTGTTAGGGGCGTTTTGTCCTTTGAAATGAAATCTCATGAAATCCAATAAAGCCCCTTCATGGTTCAATCAGCTGAGTCATCGATTACAATAACAATCCATCAATTCAGATTTCCTTAAAGATCATTTTTTATTATTCGTTATTTATTTTATTTTATTTTATTAATAATCATGCCAAGGTCTTACATGAAATTGTGTAAAAATTGCAAAACATTTTTTTAAAACACACATACAACAATTATAAAAAACAAAAAGCCAGAGGGAGAAAAAATAAATAATTAAATCTATATAAGGTTGAACAATGGAAGCATTTTTTACTTTTCAATGATTTTTTGTTTTTATGCCCATAAAATACATAATATAGATAGTTACAGTCAACCAGAAAAAGTGACTTGACATTGCAACTCTCAACGTGTCCAACTTGATGAAGCCGGATAACCGTTGCATTTTAGAAATGAGTTGACATGTGAAGGGATGATGAATTTTATTATGACAAGAGGAGCTTTAAAAACAATATAATAACAATAAATAGCGATACGTGAAATGGCTGAGGCTCCAGTGAGTTCAAATTGTAACTTCGTGGTTTTGCGACGGGTTTTCACAATTCAAAGCCTTTTTTAAGACCAACTGAAGAAAACTCAAGGAATCGATTGAAGGGAACAATCCACCAGCGAGCTCTCGAATTGTAAACATCTAGGGAGCGCCCGAAGATTTACATTTGTAACGACCGGGTTAGATACGGAGATACGTGGCTTCGCTATGGCCCGCATCATATATGGTCCAAAGCGAATTACAGTGCACTTATTACAGGGACAATTCCCCCGGAGCAACTTGGATTGAGCGTCTTGCTCAAGGACACAATGGTAGTGGCAGTGGGGATCGAACCAGCAACCTTCTGATTACCAGTGATATGCTTTAGTCCACTACACCACCACCACTCCATATTAAGCATGCCGCCTATATTAAGCATATTTGGACTGTAATAAAACGGGTTCCACTGGGGCGGGACACACAAAAGTGTAATATGTTTCTCGTGGAAAGACCCGATAAGCGTCATAAAGTTTGGGAACGATCGTTCGTTCGTAGCCAACACGGCGGCCTAAAACCTA